>NC_087158.1:4670000-4755000 GCF_035594125.1 Scylla paramamosain | reverse complement strand
TACATGCATTATGGCGTTTTGGTACCTAAGAAAATTAAATACACTCAAAATGCACTTTTTGGGTAATATTGTTTTGCATTTTTCATATAGAGTACTATTCAGGTGTTTTTTTTTTAGATTTACTACCTGTTACTACTGTTCGTAAAGTTCTTTATTTTCTCTATTTTTTTTATTTTTTTTATGTAGGAAGGTCACTGGCCAAGGGCAACAAAAATCCAATAAAAAAAATGCCCACCGAAATGCCAGTCCCATAAAAGGGTCAAAGCAGTAAAAAATTGATGAATAAGTGTCTTGAAACCTCCCTCTTGAAGAAATTCAAGTCATGGGAAGGTGGAAATACAGAAGCAGGCAGGGAGTTCCAGAGTTTCCCGGAGAAAGAGATGAATGATTGAGAATACTGGTTAACTCTTGCGTTACAGATGTGGACAGAATAGGGGTGAGAGAAAGAAGAAGGTCTTGTGTAGCGAGGCTGCGGGAGGAGGGGAGGCATGCAGTTAGCAAGATCAGAAGAACAGTTAGTATTAATATAACGGTAGAAAAAAGCTAGAGATGCAACATTGCGGCGATGAGACAGAGGCTCAAGAAAGTCAGTTAGAGGAGAGGAGTTGATGAGACGAAAAGCTTTTGATTCCACCCTGTCTAGAAGAGCAGTATGAGTGGAACCCCCCCCAGACATGTGAAGTATACTCCATACATGGACGGATAAGGCCCTTGTACAGAGTTAGCAGCTGGGGAAGTGAGAAAAACTGGCAGAGACGTCTCAGAACACCTAACTTCATAGTAGCTGTTTTAGCCAGAGATGAGATGTGAAGTTTCCAGTTCAGATTATAAGTAAAGGACAGCCCGAGGAGGATCAGTGTAAAAGATGGGGACAGTTAAGAGTCATTGAAGAAGAGGGGATAGTTGTCTGGAAGGTTGTGTCGAGTTGATAGATGGAGGAGTTGAGTTTTTGAGGCATTGAACAATACCAGGTTTGCTCTGCCCCCTTCAGATATTTTAGAAAGATCAGAAGTCAGGCGTTCTGTGGCTTTCCTGCGTGAAATGTTTACTTCCTGAAGGGTTGGACGTCTATGAAAGACGTGGTATCATCAGCGAAGGAGTGGATAGGACAAAAAGTTTGGTTTAGAAGATCATTAATAAATAATAAGAAGAGAGTGGGTGACAGGACAGAACCCTGAGGAACACCACTGTTAATAGATTTAGGAGAAGAACAGTGACCGTCTACCACAGCAGCAATAGAACGGTCAGAAAGGAAACTTGAGATAAAGTTACAGAGAGAAGGATAGAAGGCGTAGGAGGGTAGTTTGGAAATCAAAGCTTTGTGCCAGACTCTATCAAAAGCATTTGATATGTCCAAGGGAACAGCAAAAGTTCCATCAAAATCTCTAAAAGAGGATGATCAAGACTCAGTAAGGAAAGACAGAAGATCACCAGTAGAGCGGCCTTGACGGAACCCATACTGGCGATCAGATAGAAGGTTGTGAAGTGATAGATGTTAAAAAAAACTTCCTGTTGAGGATAGATTCAAAAACTTTAGATAGGCAGGAAATTAAAGCAATAGGACGGTAGTTTGAGGGATTAGAACGGTCACCCTTTTTAGGAGCAGGCTGAATGTAGGCAAACTTCCAACAAGAAAGAAAGGTAGATGTTGACAGACAGAGCTGAAAGAGTTTGATTAGGCAAGGTGCAAGCACGGAGGCACAGTTTCGGAGAACAATAGGAGGGACACCATCAGGTCCATAAACCTTCCGAGGGTTTAGGCCAGCAAGTGTATGGAAAACATCATTGCGAAAAATTTTAATAGGTAGCAAGAAGTAGTCAGAGGGTGGAGGAGAGGGAGGAACAAGCCCAGAATCGTCCAAGGTATAGTTTATTGCAAAGGTTTGAGCAAAGACTTCAGCTTTAGAAATAGATGTGATAGCAGTGGTGCCATCTGGTTGAAATAAAGGAGAGAAAGAAGAAGAAGCAAAGTTATTTGGAGATATTTTTGGCTAGATGCCAGAAGTCACGAGGGGAGTTAGATCTTGAAAGGTTTTGACACTTTCTGTTAATCAAGGAGTTTTTGACTAGTTGGTGAACAGACTTGGCATGGTTCCGGGCAGAAATATAAATTGCATGAGATTCTGGTGATGGAAGGCTTAAGTACCTTTTGTGGGCCACCTCTCTATCATGTATAGATATGTTAAACCAAGTTTTGGAAGGTTTAGGACGACAAAAAAGAGTGAAGAATGTATGCCTCCATGCCAGACACTATCATCTCTGTTATACGCTAAGCACACAAAGACGTGTCTCTGACACGAAAGCAGTAATCATTCCAAGGAAAATCAGCAAAATACCTCTTCAGGTCCCCCCAACTAGCAGAGGCAAAACGCCAGAGGCACCTTCGCTTAGGGGGATCCTGAGGAGGGATTGGAGCGATAGGACAAGATACAGATATGAGATTGTGATCGGAGGAGCCCAACGGAGAAGAAAGGGAGACAGCATAAGCAGAAGAATTAGAGGTCAGGAAAAGGTCAAGAATGTTGGGCGTATCTCCAAGACGTTCAAGAATATAAGTAGGGTATTGCACCAATTGCTCTAAGTCTTGGAGGATAGCAAAGTTGAAGGCTAGTTCACCAGGATGGTCAGTGAAGGGAGAGGAAAGCCAAAGTTGGTGGTGAACATTGAATTTTCCAAGAATGGAGATCTCTGCAAAAGGGAAGAGGGTCAGAATGTGCTCCACTTTGGAAGTTAAGTAGTTAAAGAATTTCTTATAGTCAGAGGTGAGAGGTATACAGCACAGATGAATTTAGTTTGAGAGTGACTCTGTAGTCATAGCCAGATGGTGGGAAACTCGGAAGATTCAAGAGTGTGGGCACGAGAGCAGGTTAAGTCATTGTGTACATAAACGCAACATCCAGCTTTGGATCGAAAATGAGGATAGAGAAAGTAGGAGGGAACAGAAAAGGAGCTATTGTCAGTTGCCTTAGATACCTGAATTTCAGTGAGGAAAAGAAGATGAGGTTTAGAAGAGGAGAGGTGGTGTTCTACAGACTGAAAATAGATCTTAGAACGCTAATGTTGCAGAAATTAAAGGAGAAAAAGTTGAGGGGAGTGTCAAGACATTTAGGAAAGGCAGTCCGACCTGAGGACATTTATGGTCCCCTCCCCAGATGGGGACTCCGAGGGTGGTGTAAGAGTGGCCATGATAATTTTGAAATTTTTGAGTGAAGGGTGTGTGTGTTATTAGATGCTTGTAGTTTTGTGTGGAGGAAGAGAGTTGTCTTTAGAAGACAGACTGTGACTGCCCCCTTGTGTTGTGAGACACAAAGGGAAACGTTCAATGAGTTCACAGCTGGGTTTAATGATAAGTTCACATCACCCCCTGAACAGTGCTTTAGACATCACTGGGAGTAATTATCGTTTCTACATTAAAGGGTTTGGCAGGATGCAGCCTCAACGAGATTGTTACCTCGAACCAGTTAAAAAATACTCATTCAGAATTTTCTAATCTCCTCCCCAGAAAAAAAAACAGCTCCCCATCTGCTGCCTTTAATGGACCTATAGTATCCTTATTCCTCGTCCTGTATACCTGATCCCTTGGGGTTTGTCTTCGCATGATTGACTACCTTTAATTCATAATTGCCCTTAGCTTTCCTCGTTAACTTCCTGACTGTTCTAACTAATTAATTATATTGTGACTTAAAACTTCTTCACCTGCCCTTAAACTCTTATATATACTTCTCTTACGCTTTATATAATATTTTAATTTATCAGTCATCCATTTAGGGTCATTTTTCTGCGATCTTATTGCCCTAAATGGGATATTTGCTAACTAACCTGTATGAACTTTATCTACGAAATATTTATACTATTCATATATATTTACCTCACCTAATCCCCTCATCTCGGCCCCTACTATCCTCTCCACTCCCTCATCTACTCGCCTCGACCTCTCCTCTCTCATTTCTGCATAACCTGACATTCCAACATACTGACACCTGTCTCCCCCTCCCTTTTTCCTCCGCCCCTTCCGGACACATCTTCCCTACTCTTGTCTTACACCCTCACGCTTCACCTCACCTCTCTCATCCGGCCTTATCTCTCTGAACTCCGTCCCGGACCTGACCTCACACTGCATGCGTTGCCAGTCCACTCCTTGGAGGTACCTTTTTAATTCCTCAAAATCTGCTCTCATAAAGTCAGGTATTTTACTATTGTTTTTGCTTCTAAAAGTTTCTTCCCATTCTAAATTGTACCTAATTTCCCTATGATCACTGTTACCTAGCTGGCTTCCAACCTCTACCTACGTGACTGCTTCCTCCCTGTTAGTAAGAATTAAATCTAAAATATTAATCCGCCTTGTGGCTTCTACGACTACCTGTTTTAAAATATTATCCTGAATTACCTTAATGTCATTTTCTTTCCCTATATAGTGGTCTTTTTATGCATTTTTGCGTTTTGGTACTTACAATGTGAAAAACACTCGAAATAAAAGTTTTTGGTAATATTGTTCTGTTTCTCCATATAGAGTGATATTCATGCCTTTTAGCATTTTGTACATACGGAGATCAAAACCTCATAATACGCAATCCTCGCAATGTCTTTTTGTATTCATGTTTCCATGAATTTTAGTATTTTCTACGTAACAAGATCAAAAACACTTAAAATACCTGTTTTTGGTAATGATATACTGTTTGTCCATAGGTTTTCTGCATGCGTTTTAGCGTTTTGGTACATATGGGTAGACACCCAGAGAAAAACGCAGAAACAATCAAATAAATAGACAGAGAAAATAGAGTAACTGACAACTGCCAGAGAGACAAAAAAAAACGGTTACAAAACCAAGAAGACGACGACAACGGTCGTTCTTACATGGGTCAGAGCATAACTATAAAAATGGGGACAATTCAAAATGATCCTGAACTGTCCGAGGCGTGGACTGTAGCACAGAAAGTAACAAACCAAAACCTTATTGGCTTAAAAACAGTACAGTAAGCTAACAAGCTCCTTATTACTGCATAAAGCTGCATCGAACCAAAAATCTCGTTGTGGCTACATCGAGGCAACATTTTCATTGAAGCTGCATCGAGGAAACTATTTCGTTCTGCCTGCATCAAGGCAACTTTCTCGTTGTCGCTGCATCGAGATTGTTGGTTTGATGCAGTTACAACAATATTGTTGCCTCGATGCAGCCAAAATGAGATTGTTGCCTCGATGCAGCCACAACGAAATTGTTGGCTCGATGCAGCTACAACGAGATGAACAATGATGCATCTAGACAACAATCTCGTTGTGGTTGCATCGAGGCAACAATCTCGTTCTGACTATATCGAGTCAACATTCTCGTTGTGGCTGCATCAAGGCAACAATATCGTTGTGGCTACATCGAGGCAACAATCTCTTTGTGGTTGCATCGAGGCAACAATATCGTTGTGGCTACATCGAGGCAACAATCTCGTTATGGCTGCATCGGGCCAAGCCCTTCGTTGTGGCTGCATCGAGCCAACAATCTCGTTGTGGCTGCATCGAGCCAACCACTTCGCAGTTGCTGCATCGTGAAAACAAACTCGCTGTGGCTGCATCAAGGCAGCAAGATCATTGTGGCTGCATCGAGACAACAATCTCCTTGCTACTTCGGGGCAATAATCTCGTTGTGGCTGCACCGGGGCAACAAACTCGTTGTCTCAGCATCGAGGAAAAAATCTCGTTGTGGCTGCATCGAACCAACCTCCGCGTTGTCGATGCCGTGAGGCAACAATCTCGTTGTGGCTAATTCGAGCCAACCCAACCTTCGTTGTAGCTGCATCGAGGCAACAATCTTGTTGTGGCTGCATGGAGGAAGCAGGCTTGTTATGGTTGCATCGAAGCAACAATGTCATTGTGGCAGCATGGAGTCAACAATCTCGTTTATGGATGCATCGAGACAGCAATCTCTTTGCGAAGCAACAATCTCGTTAGCGCTGCATCGATATTTTTTGCTTGATGGAGTTATGAAAATATCGACAACGACAATGTCGTTGAGGCTCCATCGAGCGAATCCCCTTGTTCTGGCTGCATCGAGACAACAGTCTCGTTGCTGCTGCATCGAGGAAACCTTTCGTTGTAGGTGTATCGAGGCAACAATCTCGTAATGGATACATAAAGTCAGCAAGCTCGTTGCGGCTGCATCGAGGGAACAATCTCGTTATCGCTGCATCGAGATTTTTAGCATGATGGAGTTTTGACAATATTGTTGCATCGATGCAGCCATAATGAGACTGCTGCCCCGATACAGCCACAACGATATTGTTGTCTCGATGCAGGTACAACCTGATGAACAATGCTGCATCTAGACAACAATCTCTTTGTGGCTACATCGAGGCAACAATCTCGTTGTGGCTGCATCGAGGCAACAATCTCGTTTTTATTGTATCGAGGGAACAATATCGTTGTGGCTGCATCGAGGCAACAATCTCGTTGTGGCGGAGTCGAGGCAACAATCTCGTTGTGGCGGCATCGAGGCTGCAATCTCGTTGTGGCTCCATTGTTGTAGCTATATCGAGACAACAATCTCGTTGTGGCTGCATCGAGGCAACCTTTCGTTGTGGCTGCATCGACGCAACAATCTCGTTGTAGATGCATCGAGGCAACAATCTCGTTGTGGTTAAATCGAAGCAACAATATCGTTGTGCCTAATAGAGGCAACAATATCGTTGTGGCTGCATCGAGCCAAGCCCTTCGTTTTGGCTGCATCGAAGGAACAATCTCGTTGCGGTTGCATCGAGGCAACAATCTTATTATCACTGCATCGAGATTGCTGGGTTCATGCAGTTACAACAATATTGTTGCCTCGATACAGCCACAATGAAATTGTTGCCTCGATCCAGCCACAAAGATATTGTTGGCTCGATGCAACTACAACGAGATGAAGAATGCTGCATCTACAAAAACAATCTCGTTCTGGCTGCATCGACACAACAATCTCGTTGCGGCTCCATCGAGGCAACAATCTCGTTTTGATTGCATCGAGGGAACAATATCGTTGTGGCTCTATCGAGGAAACAATCTTGTTATGGTGGAAACAAGGAAACAATATCCGTAGCAGCATCGAGGCAGCAATCTCATTGTGGCTTCATCGAGGAAACAGTCTCGTTGTAGCTATATCGAGGCAACAATCTCATTGCGGCTGTATCGAAGCGAATTCTATCGTTGTGGTTGCATCGAGGTAACATTTCGTTCTGGGTGCATCAAGGCAACAATCTCGTTGTGGCTACATCAAGGCAACCCCTTCGTTGTGGCTACATCGAAGCAGCAATATCGTTATGGATGCATAGAGGCAGCAAGCTCGTTGTGGCTGCATCGAGGCAGCAAGCTCGTTGTGGCTGCATCGAGGCAACAATCTCGTTGTGGCTACATCAAGGCAACCCCTTCGTTGTGGCTACATCGAAGCAGCAATATCGTTATGGATGCGTAGAGGCAACAAGCTCGTTGTGGCTGCATCGAGGCAGCAAGCTCGTTGTGTCTGCATCGAGCCAAACCCTTCGTTATTGTTGCATCGAGGCAACAATTTCGTTGTAGCTACATTGAGACAACCCTCTCGTTGTGTCTGCATAGAGGAAAGAAGCTCGTTGTGGCTGCATCGAAGCAACAATCTCGTTGTGGCTTCATGGAGCCAACCCCTCTCTTTATCGCTGCCTCCGGCATTTAGCCAGCAATCTCGTTGTGTGTGCATTGAGAAAAGAATGTCGTTATGGCTCCATCGAGGCAACCCTCCCTAGTTATGGCTGCATTGAAGCAGCAAGATCAAGCAAGATCAAGGCAACAATCTCCTTATGGATGCATCGTGGCAACAGTCTCGTTGTGGCTGCATTCAGGCAGCAATCTCGTTACGGCTTCATCGAGGCAACAATCTCGTTTTGGCAGCATTGAGCCTAAACCACTAGTTGTGGCAGCATCAAGTCAACAATCTCCTTGTGGCTGCATCAAGGGGAAACTCTAGTTGTGGTTGCAATAAACCAAGAGACGCGTTGCCGCTGCATCGAGAGAACAAACTGGTTGTGGCTACAATGACACAATCACTTCGTTGTGGCTGCATCGAGGAAGCAAGCTCGTAGTGGCTGCATCGAAGCAAGAATCTCGTTGTGTATTCATTGAACCAACCTTTCGCTTACACTGCATTAAGGGAAAAATCTCATTGTGGCTGCATCAAGCCAAGCAACAATCTCGTTGTGGCTAAATCGAGGCAACTATCTTGTTGTGGTTGCATGGAGGCAGCAATCTTGTTTTGGCTTCATTGAGGAAACATTCTCGTTGTGGAGATATCGAGGCAACAGTCTCGTTGTAGCGGAATCGAAGCAATAATCTCATTAAGGCTGCATGGAGCCAATCCTCTCGTTGTTGTTGCATCGAAGCAACAATCTCGTTCAGGCTATATCGAGCTAAAAATTTTGTTGTGGCTGCATCAAAGCAACAATCTCGTTGTGGCTGCATCGTGCCAACTCCTTCCTTGTGGCTACATCGAGGCAACAATCTCGTTCGGGTTGCATCGAGCCAATCGCTACGATGTAGATGCATGCAGCCAACAATATCGTTGTAGCTGCATCGAGGCTAGCTTGCTGCATCGAGGCAGCAAGCTCGTTGTGATTGCATCGAGGCTGCAAGCTCGTTGCGGTTGCATCGAACCAACCCCCTCGTTGCAGCTGCATCGAGGCAACAATCTTGTTGTGGCTGCATGGACACAAATCCTTCGTTCAGGCTGCATCGAGGCATTAATCTCATTATGGCTGCATAATGGAGGAGGCAGTAGACACCTGCCGAAACGATAATTACTCCGAGTGAGGTCTAAAGCACTGTTCAGGGCGGTGCTGTGAACTTATCATTAAACCCAGCTGTGACCTCACTGAACGTTTCTCTTTGTGTCTCACAACACAAGGGGGCAGTCACAGCCTGCCCTCTAAAGACAACTCTCTTCCTCCACACAAACCTACAAGCACCTAATAACACACACCCTTCACTCAAAAATTTTAAATCATCATGGCCACTCCTACACCAGCCTCGGAGTCCCCATCTGGGGAGGGGACCATAAATGTCCCCAGGTCGGACTGCCTTTCTGTCGACAACCCTAAGTGTCTTGACACCACCCCTCAACTTTTTCTTCGTTAACTTCTGCAACATTCGCGGTCTAAGATCTAATTTTCAATCTGTAGAACACCACCTCTCCTCTTCTAAACCTCATCTTCTTTTCCTCACTGAAACTCAGGTGTCTGAGGCAACTGACAGTAGCCCCTTTTCTGTTCCCTCCTACTTTCTCTATCCTCATTTTCGATCCAAAGCTGGATGCTGCGTTTATGTGCGCAATGACTTAACCTGATCTTGTGCCCGCACTCTTGAATCTTCCGAGTTTTCCACCATCTGGCTACGACTACAGAGTCACTCTCATACTAAATTTATCTGTGCTGTATACCTCTCTCCTAACTCCTCTGACTATAAAACTTAACTTCCAAAGTGGAGCACATTCTGACCCTCTTCCCTTTAGCAGAGATCTCAGAAGTCAGAGACTTCAATGTTCATTACCAGCTTTGGCTTTTCTCTCCCTTCATTGACCATCCTGGTGAACTAGGCTACAACTTTGCTATCCTCCATGACCTAAAGGATTTGGTGCAACACCCTACTCGTATTCCTGACCGTCTTGGAGATACGCCCAACATTCTTGACCTTTTCCTGACCTCTAATCCTGCTTATGCTGTCACCCTTTCTTCTCCGTTGGGCTCCTCCGATCACAATCTCATATCTTTATCTTGTCCTATCACTCCAATCCCACCTCAGGATCCCCCTAAGCGAAGGTGCCTCTGGCGTTTTGCCTCTGCTAGTTGGGGGACCTGAGGAGGTATTTTGCTGATTTTCCTTGGAATGACTACTGCTTCCGTGTCACAGACCCGTCTTTGCGTGCTGAGCGCATAACAGAGGTTATAGTGTCTGGCATGGAGGCGTACATTCCTCACTCTTTTTCTCGTCCTAAACCTTCTAAACCTTGGTTTAACACAGCTTGTTCTCGTGCTATACATGATAGAGAGGTGGCCCACAAAAGGTACTTAAGCCTTCCATCACCAGAATCTCATGCACTTTATATTTCTGCCCGGAACCATGCCAAGTCTGTTCTCCAACTAGCCAAAAACTCTTTCATTAACAGAAAATGTCAAAACCTTTCAAGATCTAACTCCCCTCATGATTTCTGGCATCTAGCCAAAAATATCTCCAATAACTTTGCTTCTTCTTCTTTCCCTCCTCTGTTACAACCAAATGGCACCACTGCTATCACATCTATTTCTAAAGCTGAAGTCTTTGCTCAAACCTTTGCAATAAACTCTACCTTGGACGATTCTGGGCTTGTTCCTCCCTTTCCTCCACCCTCTGACTACTTCATGCCACCTATTAAAATTCATTGCAATGATGTTTTCCATGCCCTCGCTGGCCTAAACCCTCGGAAGGCTTAAGGACCTGATGGGGTCCCTCCTATTGTTCTCCGAAACTGTGCCTCCGTGCTTGCACCTTGCGTAGTCAAACTCTTTCAGCTCTGTCTGTCAACGTCTACGTTTCCTTCTTGCTGGAAGTTTGCCTACATTCAACCTGTTCCTAAAAAGGGTAACCGTTCTAATCCCTCAAACTACAGTCCTATTACTTTAATTTCCTGCCTATCTAAAGTTTTTGAATCTATCCTCAACAGGAAGATTCTTAAATATCTATCACTTCACAACCTTCTATCTGATCGCCAGTATGGGTTCCGTCAAGGCCGCTCTACTGGTGATCTTCTGGCTTTCCTTACTGAGTCTTGGTCATCCTCTTTTAGAGATTTTGGTGAAACTTTTGCTCTTGCCTTGGACATATCAAAAGCTTTTGATAGAGTCTGGCACAAAGCTTTGATTTCCAAACTACCCTCCTACGGTTTCTATCCTACTCTCTGTAACTTCATCTCAAGTTTCCTTTCTGACCGTTCTATTGCTGCTGTGGTAGACGGTCACTGTTCTTCTCCTAAATATATTAACAGTGGTGTTCCTCAGGGTTCTGTCCTGTCACCCACTCTCTTCTTATTATTCATTAATGGTCTTCTAAACCAAATTTCTTGTCCTATCCACTCCTACGCTGATGATACCACCCTGCACTTTTCCACGTCTTTTCATAGACGTCCAACCCTTCAGGAGGTAAACATATCACGCAGGGAAGCCACAGAACGCCTGACTTCTGATCTTTCTAAAATTTCTGATTGGGGCAGAGCAAACTTGGTATTGTTGAATGCCTCAAAAACTCAACTCCTCCATCTATCAACTCGACACAACCTTCCAGACAACTATCCCCTCTTCTTCAATGACACTCAACTGTCCCCCTCTTCTACACTGAACATCCTCGGTCTGTCCTTTACTTATAATCTGAACTGGAAACTTCACATCTCATCTCTAGCTAAAATAGCTTCTATGAAGTTTGGTGTTCTGAGACGTCTCCGCCAGTTTTTCTCACCCCCCCAGCTGCTAACTCTGTATAAGGGCCTTATCCGTCCATGTATGGAGTATGCTTCATATGTCTGGAGGGGGTTCCACTCATACTGCTCTTCTAGACAGGGTGGAATCAAAAGCTTTTCGTCTCATCAACTCCTCTCCTCTAACTGACTGTCTTCAGCCTCTCTCTCACCGCTGCAATGTTGCATATCTAGCTGTCTTCTACCGCTATTTTCATGCTAACTGCTCTTCTGATCTTGCAAACTGCATGCCTCCCCTCCTTCCACGGCCTTGCTGCATAAGACTTTCTTCTTTTTCTCATCCCTATTCTGTCCACCTCTCTAACGCAAGAGTTAACCAGTATTCTCAATCATTTATCCCTTTCTCTGGTAAACTATGGAACTCTCTGCCTGCTTCTGTATTTCCACCTTCCTATGACTTGAATTCCTTCAAGAGGGAGGTTTCATCAATTTTTGACCACTGATTTGACCCTTTTATGGGACTGGCATTTCAGTGGGCATTTTTTTATTAGATATTTGTTGCCCTTGGCCAGTGTCCTTCCTACATATAAAAAAAGAAATTGGAACAAACCCACTGTAACGAGGCAACAATCTCGTTGAGGCTGCATGGAGCCAATCCGATATTTGTGGCTACATCGAAGTAACAATCTCGGGAGCCGCCGTGGTACAGGGGAGCCGCCGTGGTACAGTGGCACCGCGCGCGCTTTGGGGGCCAAGTGGTCATCAGGCGCACGGGTTCGAATCCTGGCTACGGTCCGAGGGTAGGAAGGGCATCCACTCGGGGTAACGGTTCCCAAATGCCAAATCCAAAAGTCCTTCATCAGGAGGCACCGTCTCAGCCCTAACAGACTAGGGAAAACTAGACGAAAAAAAAAAAAAAAAAAAAAAAAAAAATCGAAGTAACAATCTCGTTGTGGCTGCATCGACCCTAATCCTTCCTTTTGGCTGCATCAAGGTAACAATGTCGTTCTGACTGCGTCGAGCAATGTCGTTCTGGCTATCGTTGTTGCTGCATCGAGGCAACAATCTTGTTGTTACTGCACTGATCCAGCCCCTTGGTTGTGGCTGCATCGAGTCAACAATTTCGTTGAGGCTATATCGAGGCAGCAATCTCGTTGTGGCTGGATCGAGACAACAATCTCGTTGTGGCTGCATCAAGGCAACAATCTCGTTTTGGTGGAATCGAGGCAAAAGTCTCGTTGTGGCTATATCGAGGCAGCAAGCTCGTTCTGGCAGTACCGAGGGAACAATCTCGTTGTGGCCGCATCGAGCCCAACCACCTCGTTGTGGCAGCAATCTCGTGGCTGCATCGAAGGAAAATCTCGTTGTGGCTGCATCGATCCAACAACCGCGTTGTCACTGTATCGAGGCAACAAACTCGTTGTGGATGCATCGAGGAAGCAAGCTCTTAATGTCTCCATCGAGGCAACAATCTTGTTTTGGCTTTATCGAGCAAAAACACTCGTTTTCGCTACATCGAGGCAACAATCTCATTGTGGCTCCATTGAAGCAACAATTTCGTTGTGGGTGTATTTTGTTTTGTGGCTCTTTTTTGTGGCTAAATGGAGATAACAACAATCGAGGTAACAACGAGTTTTCTGCATCAAGGCAGCAAGCTCGTTGTGGTTGCATCGAGCCAACCTCCTCATTGTTGCTGCATCGAGGCAACAATCTCGCTGTTGCTGCATGAAACCAAATCCTTCGTTCTGTCTGCATCGAGGCAATAACCTCGTTGTGGCTGCATCGAGCCAACCCACTCATTTTGGCTACATCAAGGAAGCAAGCTCTTTGTGGCTGCATCGAGGCAAGAATCTCTTCGTGGTTGCATAGAACCAACGCCCTCGTTGTGGCTGCATCGAGGCAACATTCTCGTTGTGGCTGCATTTAGCCAGCAGTCTCGTTGTAGCTGCATTGAGGGAAGAGTGTCGTCATAACTGCAATGAGGCAACCATCCCTATAGGAGGGTTGGCATCGAGGCAACCCTCCCTATATGCTCCATAGGAGCAGCAAGATCTTTGTGGTAAAATTCTCGTTGTCACTGCATCGAGATTGTTGGCTTGACACAGATAAAACAATATAGTTTCCTCGATGAAGTCACAATGAGATTGAGTTACAACTGCATAGAGGCAACAATCTCGTTGTGGCTGCATCGATGCAGCAAGTTCGTTGTAGCTGCATCGAGGCAAAAATCTCGTTGTGGCTGCATTGAGGCATGATCCTCGTTGTGGCTGCATCAAGTCAACAATCTCGTTTTTACTGCATAGAGGCAACAATCTCGTTGCGGCTGCATTTAAACAGCATCGAGGCAACAGTCTCGTTGTGACTGCATCGAGGCAACCAACTCTTTGTGGCTGCATCGTGGCAACAATCTCGTTGTCCCTTTATTTAGCCAGCTGTATTGAGGCACCCGTTCTGGCTGCATTGCGGCAAAAAACTCGTTCTGGCTGCATTCTGGCATTGTTGCCACATCGAGACCAACCCCTTCGATGTGGCAGCATCAAGACAACAATCTCGATGTGGCTGCATGGAGATTCGTTGAGAGAACACCAACTTTGTCGCTGCATCGAGGCAACAAATTATTTGCAACTGTAACGAGGGAACAATCTCTTTGTTGGTGAATCGAACCAACATCTTCGTTGTGGCTACATCGAGGCCAAAATCTCTTTATGGCTGCATCGAGGCAGCAGGCTTTTTTCTGGCTGGACCAAGGCGGCAAGCTCATTGTAGCTGCATCGAGCCAACACCCCCGTTGTAGCTGCATCGAGGGAACAATCTCATTATAGCTGCATCAAAGGAAACCCTTCGTTTTGGCTGCATCGAGGAAACAATACCGTTGTGGATGCATCAACAAAGCTAGCTCGTTTTGACTGCATCGAGGCAAGAATTTTGTTGTAGCTGCATATAGCCGACCCAGTCGTTGTAGCTGCATCGACGGAACATTCTCGTTGTGGCTTTATCGATGCAGAAAGGTTGTTCTGATTAAATTGAGGCAACAATCCCGTTATGGTTGCATCATGTCAACAATCTCGTTGTGGCTGCATTTTGGCAGCAATCTCGTTGTCGCTGCATCGAGGCAACTTTCTCGTTATGGCTGCATCGAGGCAACCTCCTCGTTGTGGCTGCATCGAAGCAACAATCTCGTTGTGGCTTTATTGAGGGAAAAATCTCGTTGTGCATGCATCGAGACAACACCCGTGTTGTCGCTGCTTAGAAGCAAGAAACTCTTTGTGGCTGCACTGAGAGAACCCCTTCGTGGTGGCTGCATCGATGCAATAGTCTTGTTCCGGATTCATCGATCCAACCCCTACATATTCGCTGCATTGAGGCTACAATCTCATTGTTACTGCATCGAGGCAACAATATCGTTGTGACTGAATCGAGTCAATACATTCGTTGTGGCTATATGGAGGCTTTATGTGGCTTTATCGAGGCAACAATCTCGTCATGGCTGTATCGAGGTCAGAAAATTCGTTGTGGCTTCATCGAGCCATTCCTTCTTTATGGCTGAATTGAGGCAATAATCTTGTTGTGGTGCTTCGAGGAAGCAAGCCCGTTGTGGTTGGATGGAGGAAGCTGGCTCGGTGTGGCTGAATTGATGCATAAATCTCGTTATTGCTGCATCGATGGAACCCCCTCGGCTGGATCGAACACGTTGTGACTACATAAAGTCAAATATCTCGATGTTACAACATCAAGGCAACAATATAGTTGTTGCTGAATCGAAACATTAATCTCGGAGTGGAAGCATGGAAGCAACAATGTCTTTTTGTCTGCATTGAGGGAACAATCTCGTTTTGACTACTTAACTTCCAAAGTGGAGCACATTCTGACCCTCTTCCCTTTTGCAGAGATCTCCATTCTTGGAGACTTCAATGTTCACCACCAGCTTTGGCTTTCCTCTCCCTTCGCTGACCATCCTGGTGAACTAGCCTACAACTTTGCTATCCTCCATGACCTAGAGCAATTGGTGCAACACCCTACTCGTATTCCTGACCGTCTTGGAGATACGCCCAACATTCTTGACCTTTTCCTGACCTCTAATCCTTCTGCTTATGCTGTCACCCTTTCTTCTCCGTTGGGCTCCTCCGATCACAATCTCATATCTTTATCTTGTCCTATCACTCCAATCCCTCCTCAGGATCCCCCTAAGCGAAGGTGCCTCTGGCGTTTTGCCTCTGCTAGTTGGGGGGACCTGAGGAGGTATTTTGCTGATTTTCCTTGGAATGACTACTGCTTCCATGTCAGAGACCCGTCTTTGTGTGCTGAGCGCATAACAGAGGTGATAGTGTCTGGCATGGAGGCGTACATTCCTCACTCTTTTTCTCGTCCTAAACCTTCTATTCTAAACCTTGGTTTAACACAGCTTGTTCTCGTGCTATACATGATAGAGAGGTGGCCCACAAAAGGTACTTAAGCCTTCCATCACCAGAATCTCATGCACTTTATATTTCTGCCCGGAACCATGCCAAGTCTGTTCTCCAACTAGCCAAAAACTCCTTCATTAACAGAAAATGTCAAAACCTTTCAAGGTCTAACTCCTCTCGTGATTTCTGGCATCTAGCCAAAAATATCTCCAATAACTTTGCTTCTTCTTCTTTCCCTCCTCTACTTCAACCAGATGGCACCACTGCTATCACATCTATTTCTAAAGCTGAACTCTTTGCTCAAACCTTTGCTAAAAACTCTACCTTGGACGATTCTGGGCTTGTTCCTCCCTCTCCTCCACCCTCTGACTACTTCATGCCACGTATTAAAATTCTTCGTAATGATGTTTTCCATGCCCTCGCTGGTCTAAACCCTCGGAAGGCTTATGGACCTGATGGGGTCCCTCCTATTGTTCTCCGAAACTGTGCCTCCGTGCTTGCACCTTGCCTAGTCAAACTCTTTCAGCTCTGTCTGTCAACATCTACCTTTCCTTCTTGCTGGAAGTTTGCCTACATTCAACCTGTTCCTAAAAAGGGTGACCGCTCTAATCCCTCAAACTACCGTCCTATTGCTTTAATTTCCTGCTTATCTAAAGTTTTTGAATCTATCCTCAACAGGAAGATTCTTAAACATCTATCACTTCACAACCTTCTATCTGATCGCCAGTATGGGTTCCGTCAAGGCCGCTCTACTGGTGATCTTATGGCTTTCCTTACTGACTCTTGGTCATCCTCTTTTAGAGACTTTGGTGAAACTTTTGCTGTTGCCTTGGACATATCAAAAGCTTTTGATAGAGTCTGGCACAAAGCTTTGATTTCCAAACTACCCTCCTTCGGTTTCTATCCTTCTCTCTGTAACTTCATCTCAAGTTTCCTTTCTGACCGTTCTGTTGCTGCTGTGGTAGACGGTCACTGTTCTTCTCCTAAATATATTAACAGTGGTGTTCCTCAGGGTTCTGTCCTGTCACCCACTCTCTTCTTATTATTCATTAATGGTCTTCTAAACCAAACTTCTTGTCCTATCCACTCCTATGCTGATGATACCACCCTGCACTTTTCCATGTCTTTTCATAGAAGTCCAACCCTTCAGGAGGTAAACATATCACGCAGGGAAGCCACAGAACGCCTGACTTCTGATCTTTCTAAAATTTCTGATTGCGGCAGAGCAAACTTGGTATTGTTCAATGCCTCAAAAACTCAATTCCTCCATCTATCAACTCGACACAATCTTCCAGACAACTATCCCCTCTTCTTCAATGACACTCAACTGTCCCCCTCTTCTACACTGAACATCCTCGGTCTGTCCTTTACTTATAATCTGAACTGGAAACTTCACATCTCATCTCTAGCTAAAACAGCTTCTATGAAGTTAGGTGTTCTGAGACGTCTCTGCCAGTTTTTCTCACCCCCCCAGCTGCTAACTCTGTACAAGGGCCTTATCCGTCCATGTATGGAGTATGCTTCACATGTCTGGGGGGTTCCACTCATACTGCTCTTCTAGACAGGGTGGAATCAAAAGCTTTTCGTCTCATCAACTCCTCTCCTCTAACTGACTGTCTAACTGACTGACTCTCCTCTAACTGACTGTCTTCAGCCCCTCTCTCACCGCCGCAATGTTGCATATCTAGCTGTCTTCTACCGCTATTTTCATGCTAACTGCTCTTCTGATCTTGCTAACTGCATGCCTCCCCTCCTTCCGCAGCCTTGCTGCACAAGACTTTCTTCTTTCTCTCACCCCTATTCTGTCCACCTCTCTAATGCAAGAGTAAACCAGTATTCTCAATCATTCAT
The DNA here is from genome assembly GCF_035594125.1 of Scylla paramamosain. NCBI lineage: Eukaryota > Metazoa > Arthropoda > Malacostraca > Decapoda > Portunidae > Scylla > Scylla paramamosain. The sequence continues at coordinate 4,737,315 of NC_087158.1, read as the reverse complement.
CCCTTTCTCTGGTAAACTCTGGAACTCCCTGCCTTCTTCTGTATTTCCACCTTCCTATGACTTGAATTCCTTCAAGAGGGAGGTTTCAAGACACTTATCCACCAATTTTTGACCACTGCTTTGACCCTTTTATGGGACTGGCATTTCAGTGGGCATTTTTTTTTTATTAGATTTTTGTTGCCCTTGGCCAGTATCCTTCCTACATAAAAAAAAAAAAAAAAAAACGAGGCAACAATATCGTTATTGCTGCGTCAAGGAAATTCTCTAGTTGTGGCTGCATTGAGGGAACAATCTTGTTGAGCTGCATCGAGCAAACACCCTTGTTGTTGTTTCATTGAGGGAAAAACCTCGCTGTGGCTGCATCGAGTCAACAATCTCGTTGTAGCTACATCGAGGCAACAATCTCGTTGTGTCTGCAGTTAGGCACCAATCTTGTTGTGGCTGCGTCGAGGCAACAATTTCATTATGTCTGTATCGAGGGAACACCATCGTTGTCGCTGTATAGAGATAACAATTTTGTTGTGCCTAAATCGAGCCAAGCCCGTTATTGTGGCTGCATCGAGGAATCAATCCCTTTGTAGCTGCATAGAGGCAACAGTCCCTGTTGTGATTGCATCGAGGCAACAATCTCGTTGTGGCTGCATCAAGGCAATAATCTCATTGTGATTGCATCGAGGCAATTATCGCGTTATGGATGCATCGAGGCACACATTCGTTGTGGCTGCATCGATTAAACAATCTCGTCGTTGCTGCATCGATCAAACCCCTTCTTTGTGGCACCTTCAAGGGAAAAATCTCGATGTGGCTGCACCGAGGCAGCGTTCTGGCTGCACGGAGGCAACAATATAATTGCGGCTTCTTCAAGCCAACCCCCTCGTTGTGGCTGCATTGAGATAGATATTTCGTTGTGGTTCAATCGATGCAACAATTTCGTTGTGGCTCCAATGAGGTAATCGAAGTAACAATCTCTTTGTGGCTGGATCGATAAAGCAAGATCGTTTTTGCTGCATTGAGCCAACAATCTTGTTGTGTCTTCATCGAGCCAACCCCCTTGTTTTCGGTACATCGACGCAATATCGTAGTGCCTGCATCAGGACAACAATCTCGTTCTGGCTGCAATAGGCCAACAGTCGCATTGTCGCTGCATAGAGAGAACAAACTGGTTGTGGTTACAATGACACAATCACTTTGTTGTGGCTGCAACGAGGCAACAATCTCGTTGTGGCTGCATCGAGGAAGCAAGCTCGTAGTGTCTGCATTGAACGAAGAATCTCGTTATGTATTCATCAAGCCAATATTTCGCTTACACTGCATCAAGGGAACAATCTTATTGTGGCATCATCGACGCAAAAATCTCGTTGTGGCTGCATCAAGCCAAGCAACAATCTCGTTGTGGCTAAATCGAGGCAACTATCTTGTTGTGGCTGCATCGAGGCAGCAATCTTGAGCTTGCAGCAATATTGAGATTGTTGCCTCGATGCAGCCACAACGAATTGGTTAACTCGATGCAGCCACAAAGATATTGTTGCATCGTGGAGTTACAATCAGAGTGCTGCCTTGATGCAGCTACAACGAGATTGTTGCCTCGTTGAAACCACAACCAAGGGGTTGGCCTTGATGCAGCCACAATGAGATTGTTGCTTCGAAGGAGCCACAAAGAGGGGGGTTTGATCGATGCAGCCAAAAAGAGATTGTTGCCTCAATACAGCCACAACGAGCTTGCTGCCTCGATGCAGCCTCAACGAGATTGTTGCCTCGATGAAGCTACAACTAGACACAACGAAAATTTTGCCTCGTTACAGCCACAACGAACCTTCTCCCTCGATGCAGCCACAACGAGATTGTTGCAACGATGGAAACACAACAAAAATGGTGCCTCGTTGCAGCCACAAGATTGTTGCCTCGATGCAGCCAGAACGAGATTGTTGCCTCGATGCAGCCAGAACGAGATTGTTGCATCGATGCAGCCACAACGAGATTGTTGCATCGATGGAAACACAACGAAAATGGTGCATCGTTGCAGCCACAACAAAGATTGTTGTCACGATGCAGCCAGAACGAGATTGTTGCTTGATGTAGCCACAACGAGGGTTGTGCCACGATGCTTCCACAACGATGGGGTTGGGTCGATACAGCTTAACGAGACTATTGCCACTATGCATCCACAACGAGCTTCCTGCCGCGATGCAGCCACAAGATTCTTGCCTCGATGCAGCCACAACGAAGAGGTTGGCTCGATGCAGCTTAACGAGACTGTTGCCTTGATACATTCACAATGAGCTTACTGTCTCGATGCGGCCACAAGATTGTTGCCTCGATGCAGCCACAACGAATGGGTTGCCTCGATGGAGCCACAACGACCTTGCTACATCGATGGAGCCACAACGAGATTGTTGTTGCGCTTATTGAGCTACAACGAAGGGATTGGCTCGATGCAGCAAGAACAAGATTATTCCCTCGATGCTGCCACAACGTGGGGATTGCCTCGATAGAGCTATAACGAAAGGATTGGCGCGATACAGCCACAAAGAGACTGTTGCCTCGAGGCAGTCACATAGAGATTGTTACCTCCCTACAGAAACAACGAGCTTACTGGCTCGATCAGCTTTAACGATGATGCTTTCACAAAGAGCTTCCTGCCTCGATGAAGCCACAAAAGAAATTCTTGTCTCAGTGCAGCCAGAACGAGACTGTTGCCTCAATATATACACAGCGAAGAGGTTGGCTGGATGGAGCCATAACGAGATTGATGCCTCGATGCAGCCACAACGAGCTTGAGGTCTCGATGTAGTTACAACGAGATTATTGCCTCGATACAGCCACAACGAGAGGGTCGGCTCGATGAAGCCACAACGGGATTGTTGCCTTGATAGAGCTACAACGACATAGTTGCTTCGATGTAGCCACAACGTGGGAGTTGGCAGGATGCAGAAACAAAGAGATTGATGCCTCGATGCAGCCACAACGAGCTTAATGCCTCGATGCAGCTAAACGAGACTGTTGTCTCGATACAGCCACAAAGACAGGGTTGGATTGGAGAAGCCACAACGGGATTGTTGCCGTGATACTGCCACAACGAGATTGTTGCCTCGATGCAGCAACAACGAGATTGTTACCTCAGTGCAGCCGCAACGAGACTGTTTCCTCGATGCAGCCTCAACGAGATTGTTACCTCGATGCAGCCACAAGGAGATTGTTGCATTGATGCAGCCACAATGAGATTGTTACCTCGATGCAGCCACAACGAGATTGTTGCCAAGATGCAACGTTGTTCATCTCGTTGTAGCTCCATTGACAACAATCTCTTTCGCTGCATCAAGTCAATAATTTTATTGTGGTTCCATCGAAGCAGCAATCTTGTTTTAACTGTATCAGGCCAACAGTCCTATGCAGCCTGAACGAAGGGGTTCCCTCAAAACAGCCACAATGAGACTGATGCCTCAGTGCAGCCACAATGAGATTGTTGCTTCGATGCAGCCACAACGAGAATGATGCCTCCCTGCAGCCACAACGAGGATACTGCCTCGATGCATCCAGAACGAGATTGTTACCTCAATTCAGGTGAAACGAGGTTGATGACTCGATGCATCCACAAAGTGATTGTTCCCTCGATGCAATCACAAAGAGGGGATTGGTTCGATACAGCAACAATGAAAATGTTGGCTCAATGCAGTCACAACGAAAGGGATGGCTCAGTGCAGTCACAACGATATTGTTGCCTCAGTGCAGCCAGAACGAGACTGTTGCCTCAATATAGGCACAGCGAGGGGGTTGATCGGATGGAGCCACAAAGAGATTGATGCCTCGATGCAGCCACAACGAGCTTGAGGTCTCGATATAATTACAACGAGATTGTTGTCTCGATACAGCCACAACGAGAGGGTCGGCTCGATCAAGCCACAACGGGATTGTTGCCTTGATACAGCTACAACGAGATTGTTGCCTAGACGTAGCCACAACGAGGGAGTTGGCAGGATGCAGAAACAAAGATATTGATGCCCCAATGTAGCCACAACGAGCTTGATGCCTCGATGCAGCTACAACGAGATTGTTGTCTCGATACAGCCACAAAGACAGGATTGGATTGATGAAGCCACAACGGGATTGTTTCCTCGATGCGGCCACAAAGAGACTGTTGCCTCGATCCAGCCACAACGAGATTGCTGCTTCGATCCAGCCACAACGAGATTGTTGCTTCGATGCAGCCAGAAAGAGAGTGTTGTCTAGATGAAGACACAATGAGATTGGTCCCTTGATACAACCACAACGAGATTGTTCAGTCGATGCAGCCACAAAGAGAGGGTTGACTCATTGCAGCCACTATGAGATTGTTGCATCGATGCAGACACATCGAGCTTGCTGCTTCGATGCAGCCACAACGAGATTGTTGCCTCGATACAGCCGTAACAAGCTTGATGCCTCAAAGCAGCCACAACAAGATTGTTGCGTCGGTGGAGCCACAAGGACGGGGTTGGCTCGATGCAACAACAACGAGATTGTTCCCTTGATGCAGCCAGAACGAGGGAATCTCCTCGATAGAGCCATAAAGAGACAGAATGAGATTGTTGCGTTGAAGCACCCACAACGAGTTTGGTGCCTCTGTGCAGCCACACCGGCATTGTTGCCTCGATGCAGCCACAACGAGCTTGCAGCCTTGATGCAGCCACAATGAGATCCATAAGCCACAAAGCATCCATAAGGAGCTTGCTCGATGCATCCTGAACGAGATTGTTGCCTCAATTGAGCCATTAAGAAGGGGTTGGCTCATTGCAACCACAAGGAGAGTGTTGCCTCGATGCAGCCACAACGAAGAGATTGGCTCGATGCAGCCACAACGAGCTTACTTCCTCGATGTAGCCACAAAGAGATTATTACATCAATGCAACCACAACGAACGGATTTTCTTGATGTAGCCACAAAACGAGATTTTTACTTCGATGGAGGAGCAACAATAGGGCTGGTTAAAAGGGCTGGCTCAATACAAATACAACGAGGTTGTTGCCGCGATGCAGCCTCAACGAAAGGGCTTTTGCCCTACAGCCACAAAGAGATTGTTGTCCCAAAGCAGTCACATCGACGGAGTTAGCTCGTTGAAGCCACAATGAGATTTTAGCTTCGATGCAGCCACAACAAACTTGCTACCTTGATGCAGTCACAACGAGACTTGTTTGCAGCCACTTGTTGATGCAGCCACAACGAGACCAGCTTGTTGCTACCGATACGAAGGGGTTAGATCAATGTACACACAACCAGATTGTTGCCTCGAAGCTTACTGCCTCGATACAGCCACAAAGAGATTGTTGTCTCGATGCACCCACAACGAAGGGGTTGGATCGATGCAGCCACAACGAGATTGTTGCCTTGATGCACCCACAATGAGTTTGTTGCCTCGATGAAGCTATAACGAGATTCTTGCCTCGATGCAGCCACAACGACATTGATTCCTCGATGCAGCCACAATGAGAATTTTGCCTCGATGCATTCACAAAGAGCTTCCTGCCATGATGCACTCCGATGTAGCCACAACTTGGCAAGATGCAGCCAAAACGAGATTGTTTCCTCTATTAAGCTAAAATGAACTTGCTGTCTCGATACAGCTATAACGAAATGATATTGTTGACTCGATGCAGCCACAACGAGATTGGTGCCTTCATGCAGCCACAACGAGATTGTTGCCTCGATACAGCCACAACAAGATTCTTGCCTCGATGCAGCCACAGCGAGTTTTGTGACGCAATGGAGCCACAACAAGGGTTTTTTTTCTTATGTAGGAAGGACACTGGCCAAGGGCAACAAAAATCTAATAAAAAATGCCTACTGAAATGACAGTCCCATAAAAGGGTCAAAGCAGTGGTCAAAAATTGTTGGATAAGTGTCTTGAAACCTCCCTCTTGAAGGAATTCAAGTCATAGGAATGTGGAAATACAGAAGAAGGCAGGGAGTTCCAGAGTTTACCAGAGAAAGGGATGAATGATTGAGAAAACTGGTTAACTCTTGCGTTAGAGAGGTGGACAGAATAGGGGTGAGAGAAAGAAGAAAGTCTTGTGCAGCGAGGCCATGGAAGGAGGGGAGGCGTGCAGTTAGCAAGATCAGAAGAGCAGTCAGCATGAAAATAGCGGTAGAAGACAACTAGATATGCAACATTGCGGCGGTAAGAGAGAGGCTGAAGACAGTCAGTTAGAGGAGAGGAGTTGATGAGACGAAAAGCTTTTGATTCCACCCTGTCTAGAAGAGCAGTATGAGTGGAACCCCCCAGACATGTGAAGCATACTCCATACATGGACGGATAAGGCACTTGTACAGAGTTAGCAGCTGGGGGGGGTGAGAAAAACTGGCGGAGACGTCTCAGAACACCTAACTTCATACAAGCATATACGAGGTTGTTCAGTGTAGAAGAGGGGGACAGTTGAGTGTCATTGAAGAAGAGGGGATAATTGTCTGGAAGGTTGTGTCGAGTTGATAGATGGAGGAATTGAGTTTTTGAGGCATTGAACAGTACCAAGTTTGCTCTGCCCTAATCAGAAATTTTAGAAAGATCAGAAATCAGGCGTTCTGTGGTTTCCCTGCGTGATATGTTTACCTGATTGGACGTCTATGAAAAGACGTGGAAAAGTGCAGGGTGGTATCATCAGCGTAGGAGTGGATAGGACAATAAGTTTGATTTAGAAGATCATTAATAAATAATAAGAAGAGGTAGGTGACAGGACAGAACCCTGAGGAACACCACTGTTAAAAGATTTAGGAGAAGAACAGTGACCGTCTACCACAGCAGCAATAGAACGGTCAGAAAGGAAACTTGAGATGAAGTTACAGAGAGAAGGATAGAAACCGTAGGAAGGTAGTTTGGAAATCAAAAGCTTTTGATATGTCCAAGGCAACAGCAAAAGTTTCACCAAAATCTCTAAAAGAGGATGACCAAGACTCAGTAAGGAAAGCCAGAAGATCACCAGTAGAGCGGCCTTGACGGAACCCATACTGGCGATCAGATAGAAGGTTGTGAAGTGATAGATGTTTAAGAATCTTCCTGTTAGATTCAAAAACTTTAGATAGGCAGGAAATTAAAGCAATAGGACGGTAGTTTGAGGAATTAGAACGGTCACCCTTTTTAGGAACAGGTTGAATGTAGGCAAACTTCCAGCAAGAAGGAAAGGTAGATGTTGACAGACAGAGCTGATAGAGTTTGACTAGGCAAGGTGCAAGCACGGAGGCACAGTTTCGGAGAACAATAGGAAGGACCCCATCAGGTCCATAAGCCTTCCGAGGGTTTAGGCCAGCGAGGGCATGGAAAACATCATTGCAAAGAATTTTAATAGGTGGCATGAAGTAGTCAGAGGATGGAGGAGAGGGAGGAACAAGCCCAGAATAGTCCAAGGTAGAGTTTATTGCAAAGGTTTGAGCAAAGAGTTCAGCTTTAGAAATAGATGTGATAGCAGTGGTGCCATCTGGTTGAAATAGAGGAAAGAAAGAAGAAGAAGCAAAGAAAGAAGAAGAAGCAAAGTTATTGGAGATATTTTTGGCTAGATGCCAGAAATCACGAGGGACAGTTAGATCCTGAAGGGTTTTGACATTTTCTGTTAATAAAGAAGTTTTTGGCTAGTTGGAGAACAGACTTGGCATGGTTCTAGGCAGAAGTATAAAGTGCATGAGATTCTGGTGATGGAAGGCTTAAGTACCTTTTGTGGGCCACCTCTCTATCATGTATAGCACGAGAACAAGCTGTGTTAAACCCAGGTTTAGAAGGTTTAGGACGAGAAAAAGAGTGAGGAATCTATGCCTCCATGCCAGACACCATCACCTCTGTTATGTGCTCAGCACACAAAGACGGGTCTCTGACATGGAAGCAGTAGTCATTCCAAGGAAAATCAGCAAAATACCTCCTCAGGTCCCCCCAACTAGCAGAGGCAAAACGCCAGAGGCACCTTCGCTTAGGAGGATCCTGAGGTGGGATTGGAGTGATAGGACAAGATAAAGATATGAGATTGTGATCGGAGGAGCCCAACGGAGAAGAAAGGGTGACAGCATAAGCAGAACGATTAGAGGTCAGGAAAAGGTCAAGAATGTTGGACGTATCTCCAAGACGGTCAGGAATACGAGTAGGGTGTTGCACCAATTGCTCTAGGTCATGGAGGATAGCAAAGTTGTAGGCTAGTTCACCAGGATGGTCAGTGAAGGGAGAGGAAAGCCAAAGCTGGTGGTGAACATTGAAGTCTCCAAGAATGGAGATCTCTGCAAAGGGAAGAGGGTCAGAATGTGCTCTACTTTGGAAGTTAAGTAGTCAAAGAATTTCTTATAGTCAGAGGAGTTAGGTGAGAGGTATACAGCACAGATAAATTTAGTATGAGAGTGACTCTGTAGTCGTAGCCAGATGGTGGAAAACTCGGAAGATTCAAGAGCGTGGGCACGAGAGCAGGTTGACTCACTGTGCACATAAACGCAGCATCCAGCTTTGGATCGAAAATGAGGATAGAGAAAGTAGGAGGGAACAGAAAAGAGGCTACTGTCATTTGCCTCAGACACCTGAGTTTCAGTGAGGAAAAGAAGATGAGGTTTAGAAGAGGAGAGGTGGTGTTTTACAGATTGAAAATTAGATCTTAGACCGCGAATGTTGCAGAAGTTAATGGAGAAAAAGTTGAGGGGGGTGTCAGGACACTTAGGGTCGTCGACAGAAAGGCAGTCCGACCTGGGGACATTTATGGTCCCCTCCCCAGATGGGGACTCCGAGGCTGGTGTAGGAGTCGCCATGATGATTTTAAAATCAGGAGTCAGGTAAGGTACCAGTAATGTGGAGGCAGGTTAATGTAGTACCCATCTTTAAGAAAGGAGATAAAACTTTAGCGTCTAATTATAGACCTGTCAGCTTAACTTCAGTTGTAGGTAAAATGTTAGAGTCAATAATAGCGAGGAACATTAGGGAACATTTAGACAAACATAACTTGATAGATCAGTCACAGCATGGCTTCACGAAGGGGAAGTCTTGCCTGACAAACTTGTTAGGTTTTTACAGTAAGGTGTACGAGGCAGTAGATAATGGTGATAGTTATGATATCTTATATCTGTAAAGCATTTGACAAGGTACCCCATCAAAGGTTTCTGAGAAAGGTTAGGGCACACGGGATAGATGAAAAGGTGTTAGGCTGGAAAGGGTCATGGCTTAGTGACAGGCGACAGAGAGCGGTAATAAACGGCTCGAAATCCGAGTGGGGTCATGTAATTAGTGGGGTGCCACAGGGATCAGTATTAGGGCCATTGTTATTTCTAATATATATCAATGACTTGGATAGTGGAATTAGTAGTGATGTTAGTAAATTTGCGGATGACACAAAGATAGGTAGATTAATTAGGTCAGAATCGGATGCCATTGCCTTCCAGGCAGATTCAATTCATTCTATTAATGAATGAATTGATGGATAGATGGCAAATGCAATTTAATATCAATAAATGCAAAGTGCTTAGCGTAGGTAGACGAAACCCACACAATAGGCACACATTAAACAACCAAACTCTGGTAGTTACAGGGTACGAGAAAGATTTAGGAGTTATAGTTAGCTCTGAACTCCATCTAGGGAAACAATGCATAGAAGCCAGGAACAGGGCAAATAGGGTACTAGGATTCATTTTTAGGAGTGTTAAAAGTAGAAGGCCGGAAGTAATATTAAAGTTAAACTTGGCGCTGGTCAGACCTCATCTAGACTACGCTGTGCAGTTCTGGTCCCCACATTACAGGAAAGTTATAGGTTTATTAGAATCAGTACAGAGGAAAATGACTAAAAGGATACAGGGGATGAGGAGTATTCCTTACGAGGCGATGTTGAAGCTCTTAAATTTACATTCTTTAGAGAGACGTAGGTTAAGAGGGGACGTGATAGAAGTCTTTAAGTGGTATAAGGGTTATAATAAGGGGGATGTAGACAAAATTCTTAGGATCAGCAACCAGGGTAGAACAAGAAATAACGGGTTCAAGCTTGAAAAATTTAGGTTTAGGAAGGAGATTGAAAAAAATTGGTTCTCAAATAGTGGTAGATGAGTGGAACGGACAAATTGTTGCTTTAATGCTGGCGAAACGAAGATTGTTGCATTCACAAAGATCTTGCTGCCTCAAAGCAGCTACAGCGAGATTTTTGCCTCATTGTAACCATAATGAGATTGGTGCCTCGTAATTATTGGTTCGATGAAGACAAAATGAGGGGGTTGTGTCGATGGAACCATAAAGAGATTCTTGCCTCGATGCAGCCACAACGAAATAGTTGCCTCGATGCTGCCATAACCACGCTGTTCCCTCGATAGAGCCACAACGAGATTGTTGCCTTGATACAGCCACAAGGATTTTGTTGCCTCGATGCAGCCATAACGAAAGGGTTGGCTCGATGCAGCTTAACGAAAATGTTGCCTCGATGCATTTACAATGAGCTTGCCGCCGTGATGCAGCCACAAAATTGTTGTTTCGATGGAGCCACAACGAAGGGGTTGCCTCTATGCAGCCATAACGATATTGTTTCCTCGATGGAGCCACAACCAAATTGTTGACTTGATGCATCGACAATGACCTTGCTGCCATGAGGCTGCTTCAATGCAGCCACAGCGAGCTTGTTGCGTCTATTAAGCCACAAAGATGGTGTTGGCTCGATGCAGCAACAATGAGATTTTTCGTCGATGCTGCCACAAAAAGGGGATTGCCTCGGTAAAACCATAACAAAAGGGTTGGCGCGATACAGTCACAAAGAGATTATTGCCTGGAGGCAGTCACATCCAGGAGGCTGGCTCAATGAAGCCATAACGAGATTACTGCCTCAATGCAGCCAGAACGAACTTGCTGTCTCGATGCATCCACAACGAGATTGTTGCCTCGCTGGAAAAAAAGGAGCTTCCTGCCTACATGCAGCTACAACGAGATTGTTGTTTCAATGCTGCCGAAACGAAAGGTTGGGTTCGATGAACACACAACGGGATTGTTGTTTCGATGCATTCACAAAGAGCTTGCTACCACCACGAAATTGTTGTCTCGATGCAGCCACAACGAAAGGGTTGGCTCGATGCACACACAACGAGATTGTTGCTTCGATGCAGCTACTACGAGTTTCTTGCCTCAATGCAGCCATAATGAGATTGGTGCCTCGATGTAGCCACAACGAACTTGCTGTCTCGATCCAGCTACAAAGAGATTGTTACCTCGATACAGCTAAAAACGAGATTGGTTCTTCGATAAAGCCACAACGAGGTTTCTGCCTTGATACAACCACAACGAGGGGGTTGGCTCGATGCAGCTTATCGAGACATTTACTTTGATGCATCCACAACGAGCTTGCTACCTCGATGCTACCAGAACGAGATGCAGCCAAAAAAAGGGGTTGGGCTTGATGCAGTCAGAAGGAGATTGTTGCCTCTATGCAGCCACAATGAGCTTGTTGCCTCGATGCAGCCATAACGAGGGGTTTGGATAGATGCAGCCACAAAGAGATTGTTACCTCGATGCAACCACAACGAAGTTTGTGCCTCGTTGCGTCTATGGAGTAATAACAAGATTTTTACTTCCATGCAGCCACAACGAGATAGGAACCCCGATGTAAACACATCGACATTGTTTCCTCGATGCAGCCACAGCCACAATGAGGTGGTTGTCTCGATGCTGCCACAAAGACACATTTGCCTCATTGCAGCCACAATGAGATTGTTGTCTCGATGAAGCGACAACGAAATGGTTGGCTCAATGGAGCCACAATAAGATTGTTGCCTTGATGCATCCACAACGAGCTTGGTGCCTCGATGTATCTACAACGAGATTGTTGCCTCTATGCTGCCACAACGAGATTGTTGCCTCAATGGAGTCAAAAAGAGATTGTTGCTCGATGCAGCCACAACGAGGTTTGTGCCTCGATTCAGCCACAACGAGGAGATTGGCTTGATGCAGCTCGACCAGACATTTGCTTTGATGTATCCACAAGGAGCTTGCTTCCTTGATGCAGCCATAACTACATTGTTGCCTCGATGCAGCCACGACGAGCATGCTGCCTCATTACAGCCACAACGAGACTATTCTTGTTGATGTAGACACAACGAGATTGTTGCCTCGATGCAGCCTTAGTGAGCTTGCTGCCTCGCTGCAGATACGAGATTGTTACCTCGATGGAGCCACAAGGAGATTGGTGTCTCGATACAACCACAACGAGATTACTGCATCGATGCAGCTACAACGAGATTCTTGCCTCGATACAGCCACAACGAGATTATTGCCTCAATTCAGCCACAGCGAGGTTTGTGCCTCCATTCAGCCACACCAAGGGGATTGGCTCGATGCAACGAGACATTTACTTTGGTGTATAAATAACGGCCGTGCTGCCTCGAGGGAAACTATTATTATTATTATTATTATTATTATTATTATTATTATTATTATTACTATTATTATTATTATTATATGAATCAACGAAGGCCACCCACTGGTGGGTGGCCTTCGAATGCATAAGCCCGAAGGCCCAGTGAACGCACTTCACTAAGGCAGTAGACACCTACCGAAAAGATAATTACTCCCAGTGAGATCTAAAGCACTGTTCAGGGAGTGCTGTGAACTTATCATTAAACCCAGCTGTGACCTCACTGAACGTTTCCCTTTGTGTCTCACAACATAAGGGGGCAGTCACAGCCTGCCCTCTAAAGACAACTCTCTTCCTCCACACAAAACTACAAGCACCTAATAACACACACACCCTTCACTCAAAAATTTTAAAATCATCATGGCGACTCCTACACCAGCCTCGGAGTCCCCATCTGGGAAGGGGACCATGAATGTCCCCAGGTCGGACTGCTTTTCTGTCGACGACCCTAAGTGTCTTGACACCCCTTTCAACTTTTTCTTCATTAACTTCTGCAACATTCGCGGTCTAAGATCTAATTTTCAATCTGCAGAACACCACATTCCTCTTCTAAACCTCATCTTTTCCTCACTGAAACTCAGGTGTCTGAGGCAACTGACAGTAGCCCCTTTTCTGTTCCCTCCTACTTTCTCTATCCTCATTTTCGATCCAAAGCTGGATGCTGCGTTTATGTGCGCAATGACTTAACCTGCTCTCCGAGTTTTCCACCGTCTGGCTACGACTACAGAGACACTCTCATACTAAATTTATCTGTGCTGTATACCTCTCACCTAACTCCTCTGATTATAAGAAATTCTTTGACTACTTAACTTCCAAAGTGGAGCACATTCTGACCCTCTTCCCTTTTGCAGAGATCTCCATTCTTGGAGACTTCAATGTTCACCACCAGCTTTGGCTTTCCTCTTCCTTCACTGACCATCCTGGTGAACTAGCCTACAACTTTGCTATCCTCCATGACCTAGAGCAACTGGTGCAACACCCTACTCGTATTCCTGACCTTTTAGGCCTGACCTGGCCTAAATGATATTGTTGCTTCGATGCAGCCACAAGGAGACTGTTGCCTCGATATCGCCTTATGAGATTTTTGCCTTGAAGGAGCCAGAACGATGCACCAACAACGAGGGGGTTGGCTCGATGCTGCCACAACGAGCTTGCAGCCTCGATGCAGCCACAACGAGCTTGCTGCCTTGATGCAGCAAACTTGTTGTTACCTCGATCGTTGTTACCTCAATTTAGCAAGAACAAAGAGGTTGGGTCAGTACAGCCACAACGAGATTGGTGCCAACAAATTCTTGCCTTGTTCTAGCTAGAACGAAGTTGTTGGCTCGTTGAAGCCTAAATGAGATTGTTCCCTTGATGTAGACACAACGAGCTTGCTGCCTTGATGTACCCACAACGAGATTGTTGCTTCGATGCAGCTACAACGAGATTGGTGCCTCTATGCAGCTACAATTAATTCCTCGATGCAGCCAAAACGAGCTTGTTTCCTCGATGCAGCCACAACGAAATAGCTGCATCGATGCAGCCACAACGAGTTTGTTGCCTCGATTCAGTCACAACAACGCGGTTGGCTCAATTTAGGCACAACGAAATTGTTATCACGATACAGCCACAACGATGGGTTCCCTCGATGCAGACATAATGAAATTTTTGCCTCGATGCAGCCACAACAAGATTGGTGCCTAAATGCAGACACGAGATTTTTGCCTCGATGCAGATACAACGAGATTGTTGACTCGATGCAGCCACAACAAGGTTTAATCCTCAATGTAGCAATAAGAAGGGTGTTGGCTCAATGCAACTCAACAAGATTGTTCCCTCAATGCAGCCACAACTAGAGGGTTTCCTTGATGCAGCAATAATGATATTGTTGCCTCGTTACAGACAAAATGAGATTAGTGCCTCAATGCAGAAAAAAGAAAAGATATTAATGCTTCGATGCTGCAACAACAAGATTGTTGCCTCGATGTTGTAACATCGAGATATTTGGCTTTATGTAGTCACAACGTGTTCGATGCACCCACAACGAGGGGTTGCCTCGATGCAGCAATAACGAGATTTATGCATCAATTCAGCCACACCGAGCTTGCTTCCTCCATCCAGCCACAACGAGTTTCTTGCCTCGATGTAGCGAAAACGAGGTGGTCACAATGTCAGTTGTGACCACAAGGAGATTGTTACCTCGATGCTGCCACAACGAAGAGGTTGGCTACCTTGATCGAGTCATGCTTTGTCCGACAGCCGTTTACCCGCGCTTGGTGACCAAGCAGCCGATAGCAGGCGGCCAGGACAACGCCTTTGGGGGACGACAGGGTAGTGGGAAGAGCCAGCGCTACTCACACCTACCGTCTTCAACGGCACAGGTGATGCGAAACCTACCTGCCGAGGTCGCCCCCGACAGGATTCCAGTCAGGACGCCACCCTCAGACCAGGCGGTTGGCTACCTGCTTTATTAGGCCCGCCGCATCACGAAACACCGCTTCGCAGACTACGAACTCTGCTAGGACGCCCTTGGTCCTCAGGACGAACACAGAGGCTGTATGCCCGCCCCTCGGACCCGGGGGGAACTGGTACCGCATCCGCACCGTGTACCCCATTATCAAATCCATTAACCCGCTGGTATTTGAAGGCAGGAAGAGCGCTACCACTAGCGGGCCGTCATCCCGGAAACGCCAGAGTGACTACCGATGTCGAGGGTAAGTGGGTTTGGCCAACCGACGCGGCAAATCACCCTGACGGCCCCCACCCCAACGAGATAGAGAACTCGAAGGAGCAGAAGGACTCTGGATCAGTGAAGCTGGTCTGGGCTACGAAGCCTGGCGGAACCCCATTACTCTATAATGTCTGATAAAGGAGGATGGAATATTGTTCAACTACCCACCTCACATTCATCTCGTGGGGAAGCACTTTAGCCATAGGCCAAATCATGCCCCGGCTGGCTTGTTCCTGAGTTACCAGCGGGCGCCACTAAGAGGCACACTTCCCCAGTAACTAAGTTTCAAGGAGGGTTTTCACGTCACTCGGGGAGTTACGGCATGACACCATCCCGGGCCCTCCAGGAGTCATAGTTACTCCCGCCATCCAACCAAAACGAGATACTCCTTGATACGGCTACATCAAGATTGCTGCATAAATGCTGCCACAAAGAGAGTGTTGCCTCGATGCAGCCAAAACAAGATTGTTGCCTCGATGCAGGTACAACGATGAGGTTCCGAAGCCAAAAACGATATCGTTGCCTCGATTGTGTATCAACGAAGGGGATAGCTCGACGCTGCTACAACGAGACTGTTGCATCAATTCAGCCACAACGACATTGTTCTCTCGATGCACCCACAATGAGATTGTTGCCTCGAAGCAGCCACAAAGAGGGTATTGGCTCATTGAAGCTGAACGAGGTTGTTGCCTATATGCATACACAACGAGTTTCCTACCTTGATGCAGCAACAAAGAAATTGTTGCCTCGATGTAGTCACATCGAGATGCTTGGCTCAATATAGCTCAATTTTAGATACATTAGACAGTGAATGTTGCAGAAGTTAATGAAGAAAAAGTTGAGAGTGGTGTCAAAGACACTTAGGGTCGTCGACAGAAAGGCAGTCCGACCTGGGGACATTTATGGTCCCCTCCCCAGATGGGGACTCCGAGGCTGGTGTAGGAGTCGCTATGATGATTCAGCCACAACGAGATTGTTCCCTCGATGCAACCACAACGAAGGGGTTCTTTCGGTGCAGCCACAAATGGTTTGTTGCCTCGATGCAGCGACAACGTGGGTGTTGTTTCGATGCATCCACAACGAGTTTTTTTTTTTCCTCCATGCAGCCACATCGAGATAGTTGCCTTGAAACTGCCATAACGAAGGAGTTGGCCTCGGTGCAGCCACAACGAGATTCTTGCCTCAATGCAAGAATCTCGGCTACCTTGAGAGAGTCATACTTAATTGAGCCGCCGTTCACTGGCGCTTGTTTACCAAGCAGCCGGGACCGGCGGCCAGAATTACCCCTTTGGAGGGGACGACAGGGTAGCGGGCTAAAGCCAGCACTACTCACGCCTACCGTCTTCAACGGCACAGGCGATGCGAAACCTACCTGCCGAGGTCGCCCCCGACAGGATTCCGGTTCTGAGGACGCCACCCTCAGCCAGACGGTTGGCTGCCTGAGCTACTAGGCCCACCGCAGCATGACAAACCGTTCGCAGACTACGAGCTCTGCTAGGACGCTCTGGGTAAGAGAGGACGTGCACGGAGGCTCTATGCACGCCCCTCGGACCTGAGGGGGACTGGGACCGCATCCACCCCGTGTACCCCATTTCAAAGCCATGAACCCGCTGGCCCTTGGGGGCAGGAAGAGCGCTACCCCCCAAACCAGCGGGCCGTCATCCCGGAAACGCCAGAGTCACTACCGCTGTCGAGGGTTAGTGGGTTTAGCCCACCGACTCGGCAAATCACCCTGACGGCCCACCACCCAACGAGGTAGAGAACTCGAAGGAGCAGAAAGGACTCCGGACCAGTGAAGCTGTTCTGGGCTCTGAAGCCTGGCGGAGTCCCATTACTCTATGAACGTTTATTGAGAAGGGAGGATGGAATATTTGTCCAACTCCCAGCCCCACATTCATCTCGCGGGGTAAGCACTTTAGCCGTAGGCCCAATCCCTCGGGCTTGTGCCTACGTTACCAGCGGGCGCCACTAGGAGGCAGGCTTCCCTAGTAACTAAGTCTCAAGGAGGTTTTTCACGTCACTCGGGGAGTCACGGCATGACACCATCCCGGGACCTCCAGGAGTCATAGTTACTCCCGCCAATGCAACAATCTTTTTGCAGCAACAAAAAGATTGTTGTCTACATGCAGCATCGCTTATCTCGCTGTAGCTCAATCTCATTGTGGCTGCATTGAGGCAACTATATTGTTATATCTGCGTGTTATATCTCGATGCAGTAACAACGAAATTTTTGCCACGATGCAGCCGCAATGATCTTGCTGCTTCAGTGCAACCAGAAGTAGGGAGGGTTGCCTTGATGCAGCCATAACGACACTGTTTCCCCGATGCAGACAGAACGGGATTACTGGCTAAATGCAGGGACAAAGAGATTGTTGCCACGATGCAGCCACAAAGAGTTGGTTGCCTCGATGTAGTCATAACGAGACTGTTGCCTCGGTGCAGCTACAACGAGATTGCTGCTTAAATGCAGCTACAACGAGATTGTTACCTCTATGCAGTAAAAACGAGATTGTTGACTGGATGCAGCCACAACGAGGATCATGCCTCAGTGCAGCCACAACGAGAGTTTTGACTAGATACAGCTATAACGATGAAGTTGGTCCGATGCAGCCACAAAGAGAATGTTGCCTCGATGCAGCCATTACGAACTTGCTGCATCGATGCAGCCACAACGAGATTGTCGCCTCTCTGCAGTTGTAACTCAATTTCATTGTGGCTTCAACGAGGAAACTATATTGTCGTATCTGTGTCAAGCCAACAATCTCGATGCAGCGACAACGAGAATCTTACCACAAAGATCTTGCTGCTCCTATGGAGCCACAACTAGGTAGGGTTGCCTCGATTCAGTTATAACGACACTCTTCCCTCAATGCAGCTATAACGAGATTGCTGGCTAAATGCAGCCACAACGAAAATGTTGCCTCGATGCAGCCACAACGAGGGCGTCGGTTCTATGCAACCACAAAGAGATTCTTGCCTCGATGCAGCCACAAAGAGCTTGTTTCCTCGATGCAGCCATAACGACACTGTTTCCTTGATGCAGACACAACAGGATTGCTGGCTAAATGCAGGGACAACGAGATTGTTGCCACGATGCAGCCACAAAGAGTTGATTGTTTCGATACAGTCATAACGAGACAGTTGCCTCGATGCAGCTACAACAAGATTGCTGCCTAAATGCAGCCACAACGAGATTGTTGCCTCTATGCAGTAAAAACGAGATTGTTGACTGGATGCAGCCACAAGGAGGATCATGCCTCAATGCAGCCACAACGAGATGCTTGCCTCGATGCAGCTACAACGATGGAGTTGGTTCGATGCAGCCATTTTTTTTTTTTAGCTACATACGTACCAAAACGCTAAAACGCATGCAGAAAACCTTCTATGGACAAACAGTATATCATTACCAAAAACATGTATTTTAAGTGTTTTTGATCTTGTTACGTAGAAAAATGCTAAAATTCATGGAAACATGAATGCAAAAAAGACATTGCGAGGATTGCGTATTATGAGGTTTTGATCTCCGTATGTACAAAATGCTAAAAGGCATGAATATCACTCTATATGGAGAAACAGAACAACATTACCAAAAACTCTGGAACTCCCTGCCTGCTTCTGTATTTTCATCTTCTTATGAGTTGAATTCCTTCAAGAGGGAGGTTTCAAGACACTTATCCTTCAATTTTTGACTACCGCTTTGGACCCTTTAATGGGACTGGCATTTCAGTGGGCATTTTTTTATTGGATTTTTGTTACCTTTGGCCAGTGTCCTTCCTATATATATATATATATATATATATATATATATATATATATATATATATATATATATATATATATATATATATATATATATATATATATATATATATATATATATATATATATATATATATATATATATATATATATATATATATATATATATATATATATATATATATATATATATAAAAGATTATTAGTGAGCCGTTAGTTTCTGTCTTTAGGAAATCGCTTGAGTCGGGTGAGGTACCACTAATATGGAGGCAGGCTAATGTAGTACGATGTAGTCTCGATGTAGCGATTGTCCCCTCGATGGAGACGCTACGAGCTTGCTTCCTCGATGTAGCCACAATGAGTTTGTTGCCTTGATGCAGTGACAACGCGGTCGTTGGATCGATGCAGCCACAACGAGATTTTTCCTTCGATGCCGCCACGAAATTGTTAGCTCGATGCTGCCACAACGAGATGGTTATGTTCGATGCGGCCACAACGAGATTATTCCCTCGATGCAACTAGAACGAACTTGCTGCCTCGATTGAGCCACAACGAGCTTGCTGTTTCGATGAAGCATCAACGAGATTGTTGCCTCGATGCAGCCACAACGAAGGGGCTGGGTCGGTGCAGTCACAACGAGATTGTTGCCTCGATGCAGCCAGAACGACATAGTTGCCTCGATGCAGCCACAAGGAAGGATTATGGTCGATGCAGCCACAACGAGATTGTTACTTCGATGCAGCCACAAATATCAGATTGGCTCCATGCAGCCTCAACGAGATTGTTGACCCGATGCAACCAAAAGGAGATAGCTGCCTCGATTCAGCCAGAGCAAGATTTTTGTCCTGATGCAGCCACAACGATATTATTGCCTCGACGCAACGAAAACAAGGGGGTTGGCTCTATGAAGACACAACGAGATTGTTGGCTCGATGCAGCAAAAAAGGATCTTGCTTTCTCGATGCAGCGACAAAGAGATTGTTACTTCGATGCATCTATAAAGTGTTTGGCAGGATGCAGCCACAACGATATTGTTACCTCGAACCAGCCACAATGATCAGCCAACGATCAGCCAACGAACCAGCCACAACGACATTGTTGCCTCAATGGAGCCACAACGAGATTCTTGTCTCGATTGAACCACAACGAAATATCTACCTCGATGCAGCCACAATGAGGGGGTTAGCATGAAGCAGCCACAACTATATTGTTGCCTCCATGCAGTCGCAACGCTGCCTCGGTGCAGCCACATCGAGAATGTTGCCTTAAAGGTGCCACAAAGAAGAGGTTTGATCGATGGAGCCATGACGTGATTGTTGAATCGATGCAGCCACAACGAATGTGTGCCTCGATGCAACCATAAGGAGACTATTGCCTCGATGCAGTCACAGCGAAATTATTGCCCTGGTGCAGCCACAACGAGATTGTTGCCTCGATGCAGCCATAACAGAGATTGTTGCCTCTATGCAGCTACAACGAGATTGATGCCTCGATGCAGCCAAAACGAGCTTTTTTCCTCAATGCAGCCACAATGAACTTGCTGCCTCGATGCAGCCACAACGAGTTTGTTGCCTCGATGCAACCACAACAACGAGGTTGCTCGATTTAGGCACAACGAAATTGTTATCTCGATACAGCCACAACGATGGGGTTCCCTCGATGCAGACATAATGAAATTTTTGCCTCGATACAGCTACAACAAGATTGGAGCCTAAATGCAGACACAACGAGATTGTTGCCTCGATGCAGCTACAACGAGATTGTTGACTCGATGCAGCCAAAACAAGGTTTATCCCTCAATGTAGCAACAAGAAGAGTGTTGGCTCGATGCAACTCAACAAAATTGTTCCCTCAATGCAGCCACAAGTAGAGGGTTTCCTTGATGCAGCAATAACGATATTGTTGCCGTGATACAGAAAAAGTGAGATTAATGCCTCAATGCAGACAAAAAAGAGATTAATGCATATATGCAGCAACAACAAGATCGTTGCCTCGATGTTGTAACATCGAGATATTTGGCTTTATGTAGTCACAACGTGTTCGATGCACCCACAACGAGGGGTTCCCTCGATGCAGCAATAACGAGATTTATGCATCAATTCAGCCACACCGAGCTTTCATCCTCCATCTAGCCACAACGAGTTTGCTTCCTACATCCAGCCACAACGGGCTTGCTTCCACGATGCACCACAACAAGCTATAAAGAAGGGATTGGCTCGATGAAGCCACAACGAATTTTCTGACCTCGATACAGCCACAACGAGATTGTTTCCTCGAAAAAGCCACAACGAAGAGACTATTGTCTCGATGCAGACACATCGAGGGGGATGGCTCGATTCATCGACAATGAGATTGGTGCCTCGATGCAGCCACAACGACGGGTTTGGCTCGATGTAGGCAGAACGAGCTTGACGCCTCGATCCAGCCACAACGAGCTTGCTGCCTGGATGCAGCCATAATGAGATTGTGGTCTCCATATAGCCACAACGAAGATGTTGGCTCGATTCAGTCACAACGAGATTGTTGCCTCGATGCAGTAACAATGAGACTGTAGCCTCGATGCAGCGAACAAGAGGGGGGTTGGCTCGATAAATCCACAACAAGATTATTGTTTCGATGTAGCCACCACGAAGGGGTTTTCTTAGTGCAGCCACAAAGAGTTTGTTGCCTCTAAGCAGGGACAACGCGGGTGCATCCACGACGAAATTTTTCACTCAATGCATTTACAAAGAGATTGTTGCCTCGATGCAGCCGTTGCAGCCGCAACGAGGGGTTTGACTCGTTGCAGCAACATTGATATTGTTGCATCGATGGAACCACAGCGAGGTGATTAGCTCCATGCAGCCTCTATTAGATTGTTGCCTCCATACAGCCTGAACGAGATTGTTGCCTTGATGCAGCCACAACGAGATTGCTGCCTAAATGCAGCCACAAAGAGATTGTTGCTTCTATGTAGCCAAAAACGAGATTGTTGCCTGGATACAGCCACAACGAGGTTCATGCCTCAATGTAGCCACAACGAGATTGTTGACTCGATGCAGCTAATACAAGATGTAGTTGTTACAAGATGCAGCTAATACAAGATGTTGTCTTTACGCAGTCATAACCAGATTGTTGCCTTGATACAGCCACAAGGAGATTGTTGTCTCAATGCAGCCACAATGAGATTGTTGGCTAGATGCAGCATTCTTCATCTCGTTGTAGCTCAATCTCATTGTGGCTGCATCAAGGCAAATATATTACATCTGCGTCAAGCCAACAACAACAACAACAACAACAACAACAACAACTATTCAGCGACAACGAGAATTTTGTCCCGATGCAGCCACAACAAGCCAGAAATAGGGAGGGTTGCCTCGATGCAGCCTTAACGACACTGTTCCCTACATGCAGCCACAACGAGATTGCTGGCTAAAATGCAGCCACAACGAGATTGTTGCCTCGATGCAGCCACAACGAGGGGGTTCCCTCGATGCAGCCATAACGAGACCATTGCCTCGATGCAGCTACAACGAGATTGCTGCCTAAATGCAGCCACACCGAGATTGTTGGATCGATGCAGACAAAACGAGATTGTTGACTGGATGTTGCCAAAACGAGGTTCATACCTCAATGCAACCACAAGATTGTTGCCTCGATG
Organism: Scylla paramamosain; assembly: GCF_035594125.1. NCBI lineage: Eukaryota > Metazoa > Arthropoda > Malacostraca > Decapoda > Portunidae > Scylla > Scylla paramamosain. The sequence goes on along the minus strand of NC_087158.1, from coordinate 4,714,835 downwards.
CAGTTACAAAGAGAAAATTGGCTTGATGCAGCCACAACGAGAGTGTTGCCTCGATGCAGGCACAACGAGAGTGTTGCCTCGATGTAGCCACAACGAACAAGTTGGCTTCATGCAGTCACAATGGGAATGTTGCCTTGATGCAGCCACAACGAGGGGGTCGGGTTTATGCAGCCGCAAAGAGATACTTGCCTTGATGCAGCCACAACGAGCCTGCTTCCTTCGATGAAGCCACAATAAGTGGGTTCGCTCGTTGCAGACACAACGAAGTGGTTGGCTCGATGAAGCCACAACAAGCTTCCGGCCTCGATACAACCACAACAAGCTTGCTGCCTTGATTAAGCAAACTCGTTGTTACATCAATTGTTACCTCCATTTAGCCACAACTAATTGATTGCCTCAATACAGCCACAACGAGATTGTTGCTTCAATGTAGCCACAAAGAAATTGTTGCCTCGATGCAGCGAAAACGAGGGGGTTTGCTCGATAAAGCCACAACGAGATTGTTGCCTCGATTCAGTCACTATGACTGCTTGCTTCCACGATGCAGCCATTACGAGTTTGTTGCCTCGATGCAGTGACAACGCTGGTGTTGGATCAATGTAGCCACAACGAGGTGGTTGGGCTCTATACGGCCAAACGAGATTTTTGCCTCGATGCAGCCAGAGCGAGCTTGCTGCATCGATGCAGCCAGAACGAGATTGTTGCCTCAAATCCGCCAAAACGAGATTGTTGCATCAATGCAGCCACAACGAGATTGTTGTCTCGATCCATCCTCAACGAGCTAGCTGCCTCGATAAAGCCTAAACGAGATTGTTGCCTCGATGCAGCCACAAGGAAGGGTTTGGGTCGATGCACCCACAACGAGATTGTTGCCTCGACACAGTCACAACTTGTTGCTTGCTGCTTCGATGCAGTCACAACGAGATTATTGCCGCCATGCAACCACAACGAATGGGATCAATCGATGCAGCCACATCGAGATTGCTGCCTCGAGGGAGCCACAACGAACTTGCTGCCTCGATTCTGCTACAACGATATTGATGCCTCGATGCAGCCACAACTAAGGGCTTGAGCTAGATGCAGACACTACGAGATTGCTACCTCGATGGAGGCACAACGAGAATGTTGCCACGATGCAGCCACAACGAGAGTGTTGGCTCGATACAGCAACGAGCTTCCTCCCTCGATCCTTCCACAAAGACTTTGTTGCCTCGATGCAGCTACAACGATGGGTCTAGCTCAATACAGCCAAAAAGAGATTCTTGCATATTTTCATCCACAATGAGCTTACTGCCTCGATTAAACCACAAATAGATTGTTGCCTCGATACAGCCACAACGAAGGGGTTATCTATGCAAACACAACGAGATTCTTTCCTCAATGAAGTCACAACGACCTGGCTGCCTTGATGCAGCCACAGTGAGATTGTTACCTCGATGCATCCACAACGAAAGGGTAAAGCCACAACGGGGTTGGCTCGATGAGCTTCCTACCTCGATGCAGTCACTATGAGGTTATTGCATGGATGCAACTACAAAGAAGGGTTTCGCTCGATGCAGCCACAACGAGATTGTTGCCACGATGCAATTATAAGGAGATTGTTGCCTCGATTTTATCAGAACGAGCTTTCTGCCTCGATGAAGCCAGAACGAGATTCATGCCTCAAAGCAGCTGCAACATGGGGGTCGCCTCTATGCAGCTACAACGAGATTCTTACCTCCATGCAGCCAAAACGAGCTTTCCTTCTCGATGCAGATACAACGAGTGGGTTAGCTCGATGCACACACAACGGTATTGTTTCCTCGATGCAGCCAGAACGAAGGGTTTGCTTCGATGCAGCCACAACGAGATTGATTCCTCGATGCAACCACAACGAGGATGTTGGTTCGATGCAGCCACAACGATCCTGCTGCCTCGTTACAGCCATAACGAAATTGTGGCCTCGATGTAGCCACAACGAAGATGTTGGTTCGATTCGGCCACAACGAGATTGTTCCCTCGATGCAACCACTACGAAGGGGTCCCCTCGGTGCAAACACAAATAGTATGTTGCCTCGATGCAACGACAACGTGGTTGCTGTCTCGATGCATCCACAACGAGTTTTTTTTTTTTCTTTTTTCTCCATGCAGCCACATCGAGATTGTTGCCTTAATGCTGCCATAACGAAGGGGTTGGGCTCGATGCGGCAACAAAAAGATTGTTGCCTCAATGTAGCCAGAACGAGATTGTTGCCTCAATGCAGTCACAACGAGGGACTTGGCTCGATACAGCTACAACGAGATTGTTCCCTAGATGCAGCCACAACGATCTTGCTGCCTCGATGCAGACACACAGAGAAGGTCCCCTTGATGCAGTCACAACGAAGGGGGGTTCGCTCGATACAGCCACAACGAGACTGTTGCCTCGATGCAGCCATAATGAGGGGGTTGGATCTACGAGTATGCAGCCACAACGAGATTGTTCCCTCGATGCAGCCACAAAGAGCTTGCCTACTCCTTGCAACCACAACGAGAAGGATGGCTCACTGCTGCCAAAACGTGATTGTTGCTTCGATGCAGCCGCAACGAAGGAGATTTTTTGTTTCGATGCAACCACAACGAGGGAACTGGCTCCATGCAGCCTCAATTAGTTTGTTGCCTCCATGCAACATGCATACGTTGTAGCTCAATCTCATTGTGGCTGCATCTGCGTCAAGCCAACAATCTCGATGCAGCGACAACGAAAATTTTGCCCCGATGCAGCCACAACGATCTTGCTGCTTCAGTACAGCCAGAACTAGGGAGGGTTGCCTCGATGGGGATATAACGACACTGTTTCCTCGATGCAGACACAACGAGATTGCTGTCTAAATGCAGGGACAACAAGATTGCAGCCACAACCTCGATGCAGCCACAACGAGGGGTTTGCCTCAATGCAGTCATAACGAGACTGTTGCCTCGATGCAGCTACAACGAGATTGCTGCCTAAATGCAGCCACAACGAGACTGTTGCCTCTATACAGTAAAAGCGAGATTGTTGACTGGATGCAGTCACAACGAGGATCATACCTCAATACAGCCACAACGTGATTTTTGCCTCGATGCAGTTACAACGATGGAGTTGGTTCAATGCAGCCACAAAGAGAGTGTTGCCACGATGCAACCGCAACGAGCTTGCTGCATCGATGGAGCCACAACGAGATTGTTGTCTCTTTGCAGTTGTAGTTCAATCTCATTGTGGCTTCATCGAGGAAACTATATTGTTGTATCTGCGTCAAGCTAACAATCTCGATGCAGCGACAACGAGAATTTTACCCCGATGGAGCCACAACAATCTTACTGCTTCTATGGAGCCACAACTAGGGAGGGTTGCCTCAATGCTTCGATTGCTGGCTAAATGCAGCCACAACGGGAATGTTGCCTCGATGCAGCGACAACGAGGGGGTCGGTTCGACGCAGCCACAAAGAGATTATTGCCTCGATGCAACCACAAAGAGCTTGCTTCCTTGATGTAGCCAAAACGAGTGGGTTGGCTCGATGCAGCCACAACGAGGTTATTGCCTCGATGCAGCCAGAACGAAGTATTTGGCTTCATGCAGCAACAACGAGATTGTTGCCTCGATGCAGCCACAATGAGGGGGTTAGCTCGATGCAGCCAAAACAAACTTGCAGCCTTCATGCAATCACAACGACCTTGCTGCCTTGATGCAGCAAAGTCGTTGTTACCTCCGTTTAGCCACAAAAAAAAAAAGAGGATAACTCAATACAGCCACAACGACATTGTTGCTTCAATGCAGCCACAAAGAGACCGTTGCCTCGATGCAGCGAAAAAGTGTTTTAGCTCGATAAAGCCAAAACAAGATTATTGCCTCGATGGTGCCTCTACGACCTTGCTTCCTCGATGCAGCCACAACGAGTTTGTTGCTTCGATGTAGTGACAAAACGGTCGTTGGATCGATGCAGCCAAAACGAGATTTTTCCTTCTATGCAGCCACGAGATTGTTATCTCAATGCTGCTACAACGAGGTGGTTGGGCTCGAGACAGCCACAACAAGATTGTTCCCTCGATGCAGCCAGAACGAACTTGCTGCCTCGATTGAGCCACAACGAAATTGTTGTCTCGATGCAGCCATAACGAAGGGACTGGATCTCTGCAGTCACAACGAGATTGTTGCCTCGATGCAGCAACAATGAGAGTGTTGGCTCGATGCAGCCAGAACGATATTGTTTCCTTGATGCATCCACAAGGAAGGGTTTCGGTCGATGCAGCCACAATGAGCTTGTTACTTCGATGCAGCCACAAATATCGGATTGGCTCCATGCTGCCTCAACGAGATTGCTGCCTCGATATAGCCACAACGAGATTGTTGCCTCTATGCTGCCACAATAAGATTGTTGTCTAGATACAGCATTGTAGGTGCTTGTGGTAGGTGAAGGTGGTAGGTTGCATCGATGCAACAATGCATCGATGCAGCTACATCAAGGGAGATGACTCGATGCAGCCAACACGAGCGTCGATGTAGCCACAAAGAGCTTGCTGCCTCGATGCAACCACTGCGAGATTCCTGCCTCGATGTAGTCAAAACGGACAAGTTGGTTTCATGCAGCCACAACGAGATTGTTGTCTCGATGCAGCCACAATGAGGGGGTCGGCTCTATGCAGCCACAACGAGATTCTTGCCTCGATGCAGTCACAACGAGCTTGATTCCTCGATGCTCCCTCAACGAGTGGGTTTGCTCTATGCAGCCATAATGAGACTGATGCATCAATGCAGCCAGAACGAAGGATTTGTCTCCATGCAGCCACAACAAGATTGTTGCCTCGATGCAGCCACAACGAAGGGGTTGGCTCGATGCAACCGCAACGAGCTTGCAGCCCCGATGCAATCACAACAAGCTTGCTGCCTCGATGCAGCAAGCTTATTGTTACCTCGATTGTTACCTCCATTTAGCCACAACGAAGAGGTTGGCTCAATACAGCCACAACGATATTGTTGCTTCAAGTTGCTGCATTGAGGTAACAATCTCGTTGTATTTGAATCGAGGCAGGAAGCCCGATATGACTACATCGAGCCAACAATCTCGTTGTGGTTGCATCGAGTCACATATTGTGACTGCATCGAGGCCATCGTTGTGGCTTCATCGAGCCAACCCCCTCCATGTGACTGCATGGAGACAACAATCTCGTTGTGGTTATATCGCGCCAACCCCTTCATTGTGGCTGCATCGAGGCAACAATCTCGCTGTTTCTACAATGAGGCAGCAAACTCGTTCTGGCTGCATCGAGGTAACAATATCGTTGTTGCTGCATCGAGCCAACCCCCTCATTGTGGCTGCATCGAGGCACAAACCTCGTTGTTCCTCAAGCGAGACAAGAATCTCGTTGTGGTTCTATTAAGGCAACCGTATCGTTGTGGCTCCTTCAAGGCACCAGTCTCGGTGTTGTTGCATCGTTGTGGCTGCATCAATCCAACTCCTTCGTTGTGGCTTCCATAGAGGCAACAATCTCGTTGTGGCTGCATCGAGGCAACACTGTCGTTGTGCCTGCATCGAGGCAGTAAATTCGTTGTGGCTGCAACGAGGCACCAATCACGTTTTTGTTGCATCGATTAAGCAAGTTCCTTGTGACTGCATCAAGGCAACAATACAATTATGTTTGCATCATGCTAACAGCTTCGTTGTGGCTGCATCGAGGCAACAATCTCTTTATAGCTGAATCGAGACAACAATCTCGTTGTGGCTTCATCGAGACAACCCCCTCGATGTGACTATATCGCTGCAAAAAGCTCGTTGTGGCTGTATCGTGCCAACCCCTTCATTCTGCCTGCATTGAGGCAACAATCTCATTATTTCTGCAATGAGGCAGCAACCTCGTTATGGCTGCATCGAGGGAACAATCTCGTTGTGGCTGCATCGATCCAGCCTCCTCATTGTGGCTGCATCGAGGCCTAAACCTCTTCGTGGCTGCATCGAGACAAGAATGTCGTTGTGGCTTTATTAAGGCAACAGTCTCATTGTGGCTGCATCGAGTCACCAATCTCGCTGTGGCTGCATTGAGGCAAAAATCTCATTATGGCTCTATCAACGCAACACCCTCGTTCTGTCCACAGTGAGCCAAAAATCTTGTTGCGGCTGTATCGAAGCAGCAAGGTCGTTGTTGCTGCATGGAGGAGAGAATCTCGTTGTGGCTCCTTCGAGGTAACAATCTCCTTGTGGCAGCATCAAGCCCAACCCCTTCGTTGTGGCTGCATGGAGGCATCAAGCTTATTGTGAATGCATCAAATCAAACGTCTCGTTGAGCTGCATCGAGCGAATCCCCTCGTTGTTACTGCATCGAGACAACAATCTCGTTGTGGCTCCACTGAGGCAACAATCTCGTTTTGGCTGTATCGATGTAACAATCTCGTTGTAGCTCCAACGAGACAGGAAGCTCGTTGTGGCTGCAACAAGGCAACAATCTCGTTGTCGCTGCATCGAGGCAGCAAACTCATTCTGGCTGCATCGAGGTAACAATCTCGTTGTAGCTACATCGAGCCAACCACTTCGTGGTCGCTGCACCGAGACAACAATCTCGTTGTGGCTGGAATGAGGCAGCATTCTCGTTGTGGCTGCATCGAAGCAACAGTGTCGTTCTAACTGCATCGTGCCAACCCTCTCATTGTGGCTGCATAGAGGCACAAACCTCGTTGTGGTTGCATCGAGAAAAGAATCTCATTGTGGCTGCATCAAGAAAACAATCTCTTTGTGGATGCATTTTTTTTTTTTTTTTTTTTTTTATGTAGGAAGGACACTGGCCAAGGGCAACAAAAATCTAATAAAAAAATGCCCACTGAAATACCAGTCCCATAAGGAGTCAAAGCAGTGGTCAAAAATTGATGGATAATTGTCTTGAAACCTCCCTCTTGAAGGAATTCAAGTCATAGGAAGGTGGAAATACAGAAGCAGGCAGGGAGTTCCAGAGTTTACCAGAGAAAGGGATGAATGAAGGAACCCATACTGGCGATCAGATAGAAGGTTGTGAAGTGATAGATGTTTAAGAATCTTCCTGTTGAGGATAGATTCAAAAACTTTAGATAGGCAGGAAATTAAAGCAATAGGACGGTAGTTTGAGGGATTAGAACGGTCACCCTTTTTAGGAACAGGTTGAATGTAGGCAAACTTCCAGCAAGAAGGAAAGGTAGATGTTGACAGACAGAGCTGAAAGAGTTTGACTAGGCAAGGTGCAAGCACGGAGGCACAGTTTCGGAGAACAATAGGAGGGACCCCATCAGGTCCATAAGCCTTCCGAGGGTTTAGGCCAGCGAGGGCATGGAAAACATCATTGCGAAGAATTTTAATAGGTGGCATGAAGTAGTCAGAGGGTGAAGAAGAGGGAGGAACAAGTCCAGAATCCAAGGTAGAGTTTTTAGCAAAGGTTTGAGCAAAGAGTTCAGCTTTAGAAATAGATGTGATAGCAGTGGTGCCATCTGGTTGAAATAAAGGAGGGAAAGAAGAAGAAGCAAAGTTATTGGAGATATTTTTGGCTAGATGCCAGAAATCACGAGGGGAGTTAGATCTTGAAAGGTTTTGACATTTTCTGTTAATGAAGGAGTTTTTGGCTAATTGGAGAACAGACTTGGCATGGTTCCGGGCAGAAATATAAAGTGCATGAGATTCTGGTGATGGAAGGCTTAAGTACCTTTTGTGGGCCACCTCTCTATCATGTATAGCACGAGAACAAGCTATGTTAAACCAAGGTTTACAAGGTTTAGGACGAGAAAAAGAGTGAGGAATGTATGCCTCCATGCCAGACACTATCACCTCTGTTATGCGCTCAGCACACAAAGACAGGTCTCTGACACGGAAGCAGTAGTCATTCCAAGAAAAATCAGCAAAATACCTACTCAGGTCCCCCCAACTAGCAGAGACAAAACGCCAGAGGCACCTTCGCTTAGGGGGATCCTGAGGAGGGATTGGAGTGATAGGACAAGATAAAGATATGAGATTGTGATCGGAGGAGCCCAACGGAGAAGAAAGGGTGACAGCATAAGCAGAAGGATTAGAGGTCAGGAAAAGGTCAAGAATGTTGGGCGTATCTCCAAGACGGTCAGGAATATGAGTAGGGTGTTGCACCAATTGCTCTAGTTCATGGAGGATAGCAAAGTTGTAGGCTAGTTCACCAGGATGGTCAGTGAAGGGAGAGAAAAGCCGAAGCTGGTGGTGAACATTGAAGTCTCCAAGAATGGAGATCTCTGCAAAAGGGAAGAGGGTCAGAATGTGCTCCACTTTGGAAGTTAAGTAGAGGTATACAGCACAGATAAATTTAGTTTGAGAGTGACTCTGTAGTCGTAGCCAGATGGTGGAAAACTCGGAATATTCAAGAGCGTGGGCACGAGAGCAGGTTAAGTCATTGCGCACATAAACGCAGCATCCATCGAAAATGAGGATAGAGAAAGTAGGAGGGAACAGAAAAGGGGCTACTGTCAGTTGCCTCAGACACCTGAGTTTCAGTGAGGAAAAGAAGATGAGGTTTAGAAGAGGAGAGGTGTTGTTCTACAGATTGAAAATCGGATCTTAGACCGCGAATGTTGCAGAAGTTAATGAAGAAAAAGTTGAGGGGGGTGTCAAGACACTTAGGGTCGTCGACAGAAAGGCAATCCGACCTGGGGACATTTATGGTCCCCTCCCGAGATGGGGACTCCGAGGCTGGTGTAGGAGTCGCCATGATAATTTTAAAATTTTTGAGTGAAGGGTGTGTGTGTTATTAGATGATTGTAGTTTTGTGTGAAGGAAGAGAGGGCAGGCTGTGACTACCCCCTTGTGTTGTGAGACACAAAGGGAAACGTTCAGTGAGGTCACAGCTGGGTTTAATGTTAAGTTCACAGCACCCCCTGAACAGTGCTTTTAGACCTCACTGGGAGTAATTATCGTTTCGGCAGGTGTCTACTGCCTCCTCCTATAGAGGCACCTATCGCGTTGTGACTGCCGATGCAAAAATCTCGTTATTGCTCCATCAACAGAACCTCCCTCGTTGTGGCTGCATTGAGGCAACAGTCTCTTTATGGCTGTACCGGTCCAACCCCCTCGTTGTGGCTGCATCGAGTGTGCAAGCTCGTTGTGGCTGCATCGAAGCAAGAATCTCGTTGTGGTCCTTTCGAGGCAACAATCTCCTTGTGGCTGCATGAGGCCCAAGCCCTTCTTTATGGCTGCATCTCGTTCTGGCTGCATCGAGGTAGCAAACTCGTTGTGGATGCATCAAAGCAAATGTCTCGTTAATCTGCATCGAGGCAACCTCTATTAACAGTGGTGTTCCTCAGGGTTCTCTCCTGTCACCCACTCTCTTCTTATTATTCATTAACGATATTCTAAACCAAACTTCTTGTCCTATCCACTCCTACGCTGATGATACCACCCTGCACTTTTCCACGTCTTTTCATAGACGTCCAACCCTTCAGGAGGTAAACATTTCACGCAGGAAAGCCACAGAACGCTTGACTTGACTCTGATTGGGGCAGAGCAAACTTGGTATTGTTCAATGCCTCAAAAACTTAATTCCTCCATCTATCAACTCGACACAACCTTCCAGACAACTATCCCCTCTTCTTCAATGACACTCAACTGTCCCCCTCTTCTACACTGAACATACTCGGTCTGTCCTTTTCTTATAATTTGAACTGGAAACTTCACATCTCATCTCTAGCTAAAACAGCTTCTATGAAGTTAGGTGTTCTGAGACGTCTCCGCCAGTTTTTCTCACCCCCCCAGCTGCTAACTCTGTACAAGGGCCTTATCCGTCCATGTATGGAGTATGCTTCACATGTCTGGGGGGGTTCCACCTATACTGCTCTTCTAGACAGGGTGGAATCAATAGCTTTTCGTCTCATCAACTCCTCCCCTCTAACTGACTGTCTTCAGCCTCTCTCTCACCGCCGCAATGTTGCATATCTAGCTGTCTTCTACTGCTATTTTCAAGCTAACTGCTCTTCTCATGTTGCTAACTGCATGCCTCCCCTCCTCCCGCGGCCTCGCTGCACAAGATTTTCTTCTTTCTCTCATCCCTATTGTGTCCACCTCTCTAACGCAAGAGTAAACCAGTATTCTCAATCATTCATACCTTTCTCTGGTAAAGTCTGGAACTCCCTGCCAGCTTCTGTATTTCCATCTTCCTATGACTTGAATTCCTTCAAGTGGGAGGTTTCAAGACACTTATTCAACAATTTTTGACCACTGCTTTGACCCTTTTATTGGACTGGCATTTCAGTGGGCATTTTTTTTTTATTGGATTTTTGTTGCCCTTGGCCAGTGTCCTTCCTACATAAAAAAAAAAAAACTTGTTGTGGCTGAATCAAGACACAAACCTCGTTGTGGCTGTATCGAGGCAACAATCTCGTTGTAGCTCCATCGAGGGAACAATCTCGTCGTGGCTGCATCGAGACACCAATCTCGTTGTAGCTGCATCGAGGCAACAATCTCCTTGTAGCTGCATCGATGCATCAAGTTCGTTCTAGCTGCATCGAGGCAGCAAACTCATTGTGGCTGCATCGAAGCAACAATGTCTTAGTGGTTGCATCGAGCAAACCCCTTCGTTGTCGCTGCATCGAGACAACAATCTCCTTGTGGCAGCATCGAAGCAGCAAGCTCTTTGTGACTGCATCGAGACAACAATCTCGTTGTGTGTGCATCGAGCAAACCCATTTATTTTCGCTGCATCGACCCTTTGTTGTTGTACCTTCGAGGCAGCAAGCATGATGTGGCTGCATCGAGGCAAGAATGTCATTGTGCCTTATTTGAGGCAACAGTCTCCTTGTGGCTGCATCAAACCTAAACCCTTCGTTGTGGCTGCATCGAGGAAACAATCTCGTTCTGGATGCATCGAGGTACCAAGCTTGTTGTAGATGCATCGAGGCAAAAGTCTCGTTCAGCTGAATGACCCCAAACCCCTCGTTGTGGCTGTATCGAGGCTCAAACCTCGTTGTGGCTGCATCGAGGGAACAATCTCGTTGTGGCTGCATCGAGCCAACCACTTCGTTGTCCCTGCATACAGACAACAATTTCGTTGTGGCTGCATCGAGGCAGCAAACTATTTCTGACTGCATTAAAGCAACAATCTTGTTGTTTGTGTTGTTTGTTTTTGGCTGCATCGAGGCAACAATCTTGTTGTAGCTGCATCGTGGCAGCAAGCTCGTTGTGGCTGCATTCAGGCAACAATCTCGTTGTTGCTGCACCGAAGCAACAATGTCGTTGTGGCTGCATCGAGTCTACAATCATTTTGAGGCAGCATCGATCCAACCCTCTAATTGTTGCTTCTTATAGGTAGCAAGCATGTTGTGGCTGCATCGAGGGTAGAATCTCATTATGGCTCCTTGGTGGGAACAATCTCCTTTTGGCAGCATCAAACCCAACCCCTTCGTTGTTTTTGTACGTAAGGTGCTAAAAAAAAAAAAACACTCAAAATTGGTGATGTTTTCTTTTCCCATATAGTGTGCTTTCCATGCACAATGGAGTTCTGGTACCTAACAAGTTTAAGAACAGTCATAATACAGGTTTTTCGTTATGTTATTCTGTTTCTTCATATAGTGTTCTTTGTAAGCATTTTTGCGTTTTTGTATCTAGCATAGTAAATAAGACTCAAAATACACGTTTTTGGTCATTTTGGTCTGTTTCTCAATATTGAGTACTATTAACGTGTTTTGGTGTTTTGATATTTAAGAACATCAAAAACACTCATAATACAAGTTTGTGATTATATCATATCGTGTCCCTATATTGGCTACGTTGCATGTGTCTTGGCCCTTTGGTACCTAACAATCTGAAAAAAATAAAAATAAATAAATAAATAAATAAATAAAACACCCGTTTTTGAAAATGTTGTCCTCTTTTCCAAAAAGTGTGTCTGACACTCGTTTTAGCGTATCGGTACGAAAGAATCTCAGAAGACGCTCAAAAGACACGTTTTTTGGTAATGTTATTTTGTATTCCCATATAGGTTGATTTCCACGCTTTTTAGCGTTTTGGTGCCTATTATGCTCATAAACACTCAAAATACACGTTTCTGAAAATGTCATTTCCTTTCTACATAGAGGATGCTTTGTATGCATTTCTTTATTTTTTTTCATTTTGGTACCTAATAATGTAAAAGAAACTCAAAATACACGTTTTTGGTAATGGTACTCTGTTTCTCCAAATGAAGTGACATTCATGCGTTTACTTATTTATCATTTTTTTTATATCTAAGAAGCTTAAAACACTCAATATACACGTTTCTCATAATGTCTTTTCGTTTACTCATATAGAGTGTTTTGAATGCATTTTGGTGTTTTTGTACATAACAAGCTCAAAGACAGGCAGGCAGGGAGTTCCAGAGTTTACCAGAGAAAGGGATGAATGATTGAGAATACTGATTAACTCTTGCGTTAGAGAGGTGGACAGAATAGGGGTGAGAGAAAGAAGAAAGTCTTGTGCAACGAGGCTACGGAAGGAGGGGAGGCATGCAGTTAGCAAGATCAGAAGAGCAGTTAGCATGAAAATAGCGGTAGAAGACAGCTAGATATGCAACATTGCGGCGGTGAGAGAGAGGCTGAAGACAGTCAGTTAGAGAAGAGGAGTTGATGAGACGAAAAGCTTTTGATTCCACCCTGTCTAGAAGAGCAGTATGAGTGGAACCCCCCCAGACATGTGAAGTATACTCCATACATGGACGGATAAGGCCCTTGAAAAGAGTTAGCAGCTGGGAGGGGTGAGAAAAACTGGCGGAGACGTCTCAGAACACCTAACTTCATAGAAGCTGTTTTAGCTAGAGATGAGATGTGAAGTTTCCAGTTCAGATTATAAGTAAAGGACAGACCGAGGATGTTCAGTGTAGAAGAGGGGGACAGTTGAGTGTCATTGAAGAAGAGGGGATAGTTGTCTGGAAGGTTGTGTGGAGTTGATAGATGGAGGAATTGAGTTTTTGAGGCATTGAACAATACGAAGTTTGCTCTGCCCCAATCAGAGTCAAGTCAAGCGTTCTGTGGCTTTCCTGCGTGAAATGTTTACCTCCTGAAGGGTTGGACGTCTATGAAAAGACGTGGAAAAGTGCAGGGTGGTATCATCAGCGTAGGAGTGGATAGGACAAGAAGTTTGGTTTAGAAGATCATTAATGAATAATAAGAGAGTGGGTGACAGGACAGAACCCTGAAGAACACCACTGTTAATAGATTTAGGAGACCACAGCAGCAATAGAACGGTCAGAAAGGAAACTTGAGATGAAGTTACAGAGAGAAGGATAGAAACCGTGGGAGGGTAGTTTGGAAATCAAAGCTTTGTGCCAGACTCTATCAAAGGCTTTTGATATGTCCAAGGCAACAGCAAAAGTTTCACCAATATCTCTAAAAGAGGATGACCAAGACTCAGTAAGGAAAGCCAGAAGATCACCAGTAGAGCGGCCTTGACGGAACCCATACTGGCGATCAGATAGAAGGTTGTGAATTGATAGATGTTTAAGAATCTTCCTGTTGAGGATAGATTCAAAAACTTTAGACAGGCAGGAAATTAAACCAATAGGACGGTAGTTTGGGGGATTAGAGCGGTCACCCTTTTTAGGAACAGGTTGAATGTAGGCAAACTTCCAGCAAGAAGGAAAGGTAGATGTTGACAGACAGAACTGAAAGAGTTTGACTAGGCAAGGTGCAAGCATGGAGGCACAGTTTCGGAGAACAATAGGAGGGACCCCATCAGGTCCATAAGCCTTCCGAGGGTTTAGGCCAGTGAGGGCATGGAAAACATCATTGCGAAGCATTTTAATATGTGGCATGAAGTAGTCAGAGGGTGAAGGAGAGGGAGGAACAAGCCCAGACTCGTCCAAGATAGAGTTTTTAGCAAAGGTTTGAGCAAAGAGTTCAGCTTTAGAAATAGATGTGATAGCAGTGGTGCCATCTGGTTGAAGTAGAGGAGGGAAAGAAGAAGAAGCAAAGTTATTGGAGATATTTTTGGCTAGATGCCAGAAATCACGAGGGGAGTTAGATCTTGAAAGGTTTTGACATTTTCTGTTAATGAAGGAGTTTTTGGCTAGTTGGAGAACAGACTTGGCATGGTATCGGACAGAAATATAAAGTGCATGAGATTCTGGTGATGGAAAGCTTAAGTACCTTTTGTGGGCCACCTCTCTATCATGTATAGCACGAGAACAAGCTGTGTTAAACCAAGGTTTAAAAGGTTTAGGACGAGAAAAAGAGTGAAGAATGTACGCCTCCATGCCAGACACTATCACCTCTATTATGCGCTCAGCACACAAAGACAGGTCTCTGACACGGAAGCAGTAGTCATTCCAAGGAAAATCAGCAAAATACCTACTCAGGTCCCCCAAACTAGCAGAGGCAAAACGCCAGAGGCACCTTCGCTTAGGGAGATCCTGAGGAGGGATTGGAGTGATAGGACAAGATAAAGATATGAGATTGTGATCGGAGGAGCCCAATGGAGAAGAAAGGGTGACAGCATAAGCAGAAGGATTAGAGGTCAGGAAAAGGTCAAGAATGTTGGGCGTATCTCCAAGACGGTCAGGAATACGAGTAGGGTGTTGCACCAATTGCTCTAGTTCATGGAGGATAGCAAAGTTGTAGGCTAGTTCACCAGGATGGTCAGTGAAGGGAGAGGAAAGCCAAAGCTGGTGGTGAACATTGAAGTCTCCAAGAATGGAGATCTCTGCAAAAGGGAAGAGGGTCAGAATGTGCTCCACTTTGGATGTTAAGTAGTCAAAGAATTTTTTATAGTCAGAGGAGTTAGGAGAGAGGTATACAGCACAGATAAATTTAGTATGAGAGTGACTCTGTAGTCGTAGCCAGATTGTGGAAAACTCGGAAGATTCATGAGCGTGGGCACGAGAGCAGGTTAAGTCATTGCGCACATAAACGCAGCATCCAGCTTTGGATCGAAAATGAGGATAGAGAAAGTAGGAGGAAACAGAAAAGGGGCTACTGTCAGTTGCCTCAGACACCTGAGTTTCAGTGAGGAAAAGAAGATGAGGTTTAGAAGAGGAGAGGTGGTGTTCTACAGATTGAAAATTAGATCTTAGACCGCGAATGTTGCAGAAGTTAATGAAGAAAAAGTTGAGGGGGGTGTCAAGACACTTAGGGTCGTCGACAGAAAGGCAGTCCGACCTGGGGACATTTATGGTCCCCTCCCCAGATGGGGACTCCGAGGCTGGTGTAGGAGTCGCCATGATGATTTTAAAATTTTTGGGTGAAGGGTGTGTGTGTTATTAGGTGCTTGCAGTTTTGTGAGGAGGAAGAGAGTTGTCTTTAGAGGGCAGGCTGTGACTGCCCCCTTGTGTTGTGAGACACAAAGGGAAACGTTCAGTGAGGTCACAGCTGGGTTTAATGATAAGTTCACAGCACCCCCTGAACAGTGCTTTAGACCTCACTGGGAGTAATTATCGTTTCGGCAGGTGTCTACTGCCTCCTCCTCCTGATATTACCATAACTAAAGAGAAAGTGGAACAGGAGATTGATAGGCTGAAAAGTTCAAGGCACAGAGGCAGATTAAATATATCCCAGAGTACATAAGGAATGCAAAGAAGTTATTAATGAGCCGTTAGTACTGTCTTTAGGAAATCACTTGAGTCAGGTGAGGTACCAGTAATGTGGAGGCAGGCTAATGCCCATCTTTAAGAAAGGAGATAAAACTTTAGCGTCTAATTATAGAGACCTGTCAGCTTAACTTCTGTTGTAGGTAAAATAATGGAGTCAATAATAGCGAAAAACATTAGGGAGCATTTACACAAACATAACTTGATAAATCAGTTATAGCATGGCTTCACGAAAGGGAAGTCTTGCCTGACGAACTTGTTAAGTTTTTACAATAAAGTGTACGAGGCAGTAGATAATGGTTACAGTTATGACATCCTATATCTGGACTTTAGCAAAGGGTTTGACAAGGTACCCTATCAGAGGCTTCAGAGAAAGGTTAGGGCACACGGGATAGATGGGAAGGTCATGGCTAAGCGATAGGTGACAAAGTTGTAATAAACGGTTATATATCCGAGTGGGATCATATAATTAGTGAGGTGCCACAGGGATCAGTATTAGGACCATTGTTGTTTTTAATATATATCAATGACTCGGATAGTGGAATTAACAGTGATTTTTGCGGAGGACAAGAAGATAGGTATATTAATTAGGTCAGAATCAGTTGCCATCGCCTTGCAGGCGATACGCTAAAACGTATCGAAAGAACCATATATGAAAAACAAAACATTAACAAAAACGTGTCTTTTAAGTTTTTTTGAGGTACTTACGTACCAAAACGCTAAAACGCATGTAAAACACGCTTTCTGGAGAAACAGAAAAATGTATTTTCAGTGTTTTGAGCTTGTTACGCAGAAAAATGCCAAAATGAATTCCAAGTAACCTATATCGGTAAAGTAAAAGACTTTAAGAGGAACGTCTATTATGAGTGTTTTTTTAAGCTTATTAGGTAGCAAGACGCGAAAACGCATCAATAGCACTCTATTTGGAGGAAAAACATTTATTTTTATTGTTGTTTTTTTCAGTTTTGAGTGTTTTCAGCTGCTTGCCTACCTAAAACCTGCATTTTGAGTGTTTTCCCATTGTTACGTACCAAAACGCCAAATGCATGCAAATTTTCCTATATGAAGAAACGAAACGACATTACAAGCAACGTGTCTTTTGAGTGTTTTTTTTTCTGCATGTTAGGCACCAAAACACTAAAAAGCACGGAAAGAACCCTTTGTGGGACAAAAAAAAAACTTTACTAAAAACGTTTCTTTTGAGTGTTTCCAGTTCTTTTTTTTACGTACTAAAACGCTAAAACGCATGCAAAACACTTTGTATAGAAACAGGTTAACATTGCCAGAGAGTGTTTTTTTCTTTTATATATTTTTTTAAACAAAAATTAATGTAAAGTACCTTATACGGGATTACGAAAAAACATTACGAAAAACGTCCATTATGACTGTTTTTGAGGTACAAAAAGGTCAGGTACAAAAAACGTAAAACGTAGCGTTCTATATGAAGAAAGAGAAAAACATTAGCCAAAACTTGTATTTTGAGAGTATTTGACATTAGATACGAAAACGCAAAAAATGCAAGCAAATCACCCATTATGGGGAAAAACAAACTGCATTTATCAGAAACGTGTCTTATGAGTGTTTATGAGCGTGCTAGGCACCGAGAGGCTAAAAACCGTGGAAAACACCCTATATGAAAAAACAAAACAGCATAACGAAAAACGTGGATTTTGAGGGCTTTGAGCTACTTTGGTCCAAAACCGTAAAAACGCATGCAAAACACCCTTTATGAAGTAACACAACAACTTTAACAAAAACGTGTTTTTTTTTTTTTTTTTTACGTTGATAAACGTCAAATGCATGCAAATTACCCTGTATGGTGAAACGAAATGACATCACGAGAAACGTCTATTATGAGTGTTTTAGAGGTTCTTAGGTACTAAAACGCATGAACATGACTCTATATGGAGAAATAGGACAACATTATCAAAAACGTGTATTTTCAGGGCTTTTCACAATGTTAAGGAATGAAACGCTAAAATGCATGCAAAGCACCATCTATGGGGAAAAGGAAACGACATTTCTAGAAACATGTCGTTTCAGTATTTATGAGCATGTTAGGCACCAAACCCCTAAAAAGCATGGAAAGCTCACTATATAGGAAAACAAAACAACATTACCAAAAACATGTCTTTTGAGTGTTTTTGAACTGCTTGCGTACTAAAAGGCAAAAATGCATACAAAAAAAAAACTTTATGGACAGAATAACATTATAGAAACAGAATAACATTATAGGAAATATGTATTTTAGGTTTGTTTTAAGCTTGTTACATACAAAAAACGTAAAAAAATCCATGGAAAATGTAAAATGCATAAATAGCGTTCTATATGGAGAAACAACATTACCAAAAACTTGTATTTTGAGTGGTTTCAAATTGTTATGTTTCAAATCACTAAAATGCATAAAGCACCATCTGTAGGAAAACGAAGCGACAATTACAGAATTTTTATGAGCGTGCTAGGCACCAAAACGCTAAAAGGCATGGAAAGCTCCCTATTTTGGAAAACGAAACATTACCAAAAACGTGTCTTTTGAGTGTTTTTGACTTCATACGTACCAAAACGTTACAATGCATGCAAAAACACCCTGTAAGCAGAAAAAAAAAATTACATTACTAAAAATTGTTATTTTGAGTTTTTATGCTTGTTACGCAAAAAACACCAGAGAGCATTAAAAAAAAAAACCCTTTTTAGGGATACCAAAGTATTTACGGGAAACGTATATTATGAGTGTTTTAGATCTTTTTGGGTACCAAAACGCTTAAGCACATTAATAGTAATCCATGTGGAGAAACAGAACAACATTATCAAAAAGTGTATTTTGAGTGTTCACATTTTTCCATACCAAAACCCAAAATACTAGTAAATAAACCCGTATGTGGCAACGAGAAACATGTATTATGAGTGTTTTGACCTTTTTAGGTACCAAAACGCGAAAACGCTTTAATATATGGAGAAACAAAACAAAACTACCAAAAACTTGTATTTTGAGTGATTTTTACAATGCTATGTATGAAAACCGTCAAAATGCATGCAAATCACTGTCTATGGGGAAACGAAACGATATTTCGAGAAACATGTCTCTTGAATGTTTTTGAGCGTGTTAAGCACTTAAATGCTGAAAAATAAACAAATAAATAAATAAATAAATAAATAGATAAAATGGAGAGTTCTTTATATGGAAAAAAAAAATCAAAAACGTGTTTTTTAGTGTTTTTGAGCTCCTTACGTACCAAAACGCTAAAATGATTGCAAAATACCCTTTATGGAGAAAGAGAATAACATTACCAGAAAAGTGTATTTTGAGTTTCTTGAGATTCTTACATATAAAAACAACAAAATGCATACAAAGTACCCTATATGGTGACACGAAAGGACATTACAAGAATTGTATATTATAAGTGTTTTTTGAGCTTCTTTTGTACGAAAACGATAAGACGTATGAATAGCACTCTTTATGGAGAAAGGGAACATTACCAAACACGTGCATTTTGAGTGTTTTTCTCATTATTACGTACTAAACGGCAAAATGCATCCAAATCAACCCATATAGGAAAACAAAGAACGTTAAGACAAACTTGTATTATGAGTGTTTTTATGCTTATTACGCACCAAAACGCGAAATGCGTTAATAGCACTGTTTATGGAGGAAAAAAAAAAGGATAAAAAATAAATAACAATAACGTGTATTTTTTGAGTGGATTTCATATTGTTAGGTACCAAAACTCCAAAATACATGGAAAGCACGCTATATGGGGAAAAGAAACGACAATTCTATAAACAGGTCTGAGTCTTTATGAGCTTACTAAGCACAGATACGCCAAAAAGCATGGAAAGCACCCAATATGAGAAACGAAAAGATTACAAAAACTTCTCTTGTGAGTGTTTTGAGCTTATTACGTACCAAAACGGTAAAAACGCATGCAAAACACAATTTATGGGGAACAGAATAACATTGCCAAAAACGTGTATTTTCAGTGTTTGTGAGTTAATTACGTAGAAAATCGCCAAAATGTATACAAAGTACCCTATATGCCATATAGGGTAATTTGCATACATTTTACCGTTTTAGCGTTTTGATATCTAAGCTGAAAAAAAAATACTCATAATAAACGTGCATCGTTATGTCCATTCATTTCCCGTATAAAGTATATGGGGAAACGAAAAGACATTACGAGAGCTTCTTAGGTATCAATACGCTAAAACGCATGAATAGCACTATATGGAGAAACAGAACAACACTACGGAAAACGAGTGTTTTAAGTGTATTTCATATTGTTAGGTACCAAAACGCTAAAATGCATGAAAAGCACCATAAATGGCAAAACAAACCAACATAACCAAAAATGTGTATTTTAAGTGTTGTTGAGTTACTAACGTACTAAAACTAATACGTACTATGCAAAACTAAAACGTACTTTGCGAAACACACTTTATGGAGAAACAGAAAAACTTCACCAAAAAACGTTGATTTTGAGTGTTTTCAGCTTGTTGCGTAAAAAACGTCAAAATGCATGGAAAGGTGGAAATGGAAAGACATTACGCTAAAACAAATTAATATCACTCTACATGGAGAAAGAGAAGATTATCAAATGAACATGTATTTTGAGAGTTTTTTCACATTGTTAGGTACAACGACGCCAAAATCCACGCAAAGCATATTATATAGGGATTGGAAACGACATTTCCAGAAACGTATCTTTTGAGTGTTTATGAGTGTGTTAGGTACAAATACTCTTAAAAGAATGGTAAGCTCATAATGGGAGAAAACAAAACATTGTTACAAAAACCTTGTCTTAGGAGTTTTTTGAGCTATTTACATAGCAAATCTTTAAAACGCATGCAAAACAGCCTTAAAGGAAATACATAACAACTTTACTAAAAACGTGTATTTAGAGGTTTTTTTTTTTTTGTCCTTGTTACGTAGAAAAACGCCAAAATGCATGAAAATTATTCTATATGGGAATACGAGGACATTGCGAGAAACGTGTGTTATGAGTGTTTTTGGGTTCATAGGTTCATGGGTATCAAAACGCTAAAATTCATGAATAGCATTCTAAATGGAGAAACATAACAAAGAACGTATATGTTGAGTGTACTTCACATTCTTTGCTACCAAAACGCCAAAATGCATGCAAAGCACCGTATACAGGGAAAAAGAAACATTTACTGAAACGTGTCTTTTGAGTGTTTATGAACATGTTATGCACCAAAACGTTAAAAAGCATTGAAAGAACTTTATATGGGAAAACAAAAGAACATAACCAAAAACATGTCTTTTTGAGTGTTTTTTGAGGTAATTACTTACAAAAACGCTATAAGCGCAAGAAGTGCATGCAAATAGCATTAAGTATATTTGGAGTGTTTTGAGCTCGTTACGTAGAAAAACGTCAACATGCATGCAAAGTACCCTCCCTATATGGGGAAACGAAGACATTACGAGAAACGTTTATTATGAGAGGTTATTTTTAGCTCCTTAGGTACCAAAAAACTAAAGCGCATCAATCTCTGTATGGTAAAACTGAACAATATTACCTAAAACGTGTGTTTTTTTTCACATTTTTGGTTACATAAAACACAAAATGCATTGAAAAGCACACTATATGGTGAAAGAAAATTATATTTCCAGAAGCCTGTTTTTTTTTTTTTTTTATTATTGTTTATGAGCGTGTTAACCATCAATACGCTAAAAAGCATGAAAGGCACCTTATATGAGGAAACAAAAGAACATTACCAAAAATGTGCCTTTTTAAGTGTTTTTAAGCTAATTACGTACCAAAATGCCAAAAACACATATAAAACAGCCTTTATGGAGAAACAAAATATCATTACCAAAACCATGAATTTGTTAGTGTTTGTTAGCTTGTTACGTAAAAAATGCCAAAATGCATGCAAAGTATCCTATATGGGTAAACAAACGTGTATCATGAATGTTTATGAGTTTTCTAGTGTTAAAACGATAAAACGCAGGAATAGCAGTCTATATGGAGAACCAGAACAACATTAAAAAAAAACGTGTATTTTGAGTGTATTTCACATTATTAGGAACCAAAACGCCAAAATGCATGCAAAATACCTTTATGGAGAAATAGAAACAAAAATTAACGAAAACGTGTAATTTTCAGTGTTTTGAGCTTGTTATGTAGAAAAAGGCCAAAATGTATAAAAAGTACTTTATATGGAGAATCGAAGACATTAGAAGAGACGTGTATTACTGGTGTTTTAGAGCTTATGAGGTATCAAAACGCGAAAACGCGTTAAAAGCACTCTAAATAAGAAACATATCTTTACCAAAAACATGTATTTCAAGTGCTTTTAACATTGTTAGGTATAAAAGCGTCAAAATGCATGCAAAGCAGCTATATGGGGAAAGAAAACAACATTACAATGAACTTATTTTTTTTCTTATTTATTTATTTATTTATTTATTTATTTTATTTTTTTTTTTTTTTTTTTTTTGCATGTTAAGCACTAAAGCAATAAGAAGCAGTAACCCTATATGGGAATAGAGAACAACATAACCAAAAACGTTCCCTTTGAGTGTTTTCAGTTTCTTACGAAAACGCTAAAACACATGAATAACATCTTTTACAGAGAAAAGAAATGCATTACCATATACAAGTGTTTTGTGTGTTTTTTAGTTTCTTACATAGAAAAACGTCAAAATGCATGCAAAATATCCTATATTGAGAAAATAAAGGGCATTTCGAGAGATATGTTTTACGAAAGTTTTTGAGCTTCTTAGGTACCAAAACACTAAAAATCTAAAAACTAAAAAAAATCTCTATTTGGCTTACTTCCCAAGTATTTTGGCGTTTTTCAAAACACTCAATATACTTGTTGTGGGTAATGTTATACTGTGTCTCCATTAAAGGTTTTTTGCTTGCGTTTTAGGGTTTTCGTACGTTAAAAGGTCAAAAACAATGAAAAGAGACGTTTTTGTCAATGTTTTGTTTTCCCATATAGGGTGTTTTCCAAGCTTTTTTTATCGTTTTTGGTGCCTAGCATGCTCTCAAAAATTCAAATTACACGTTTCTGGAAATCTCGTTTCCTTTCCTCATATAGGGTGTTTTACATCTACATTTTATCGTTCTGATATCAAATAATAAATTTATTTGTTAAGAGTGAAATACACTCAAAATAAACATTTATGGTGATGTCCTTCCGTTTCTCCATATAGAATGCTATTCGGGCGGTTTAGCGTTTTGGTGCCGAAGAAACTCAAAAACACTTATAATACACGTTTGTTGTAATGTCTTTTCGTTTCCCCATATAGGGTACTTTCCATGCATTTTGACGTTTATGTACGTAACAAGGTCAAAAACATTTAAAATACTTATTTTTTGTAATGTTATTCTCTTTCTCCTTAAAGGGTATTTTGGATGCGCTTTAGCCTTCTGGTACGGAAGTAGCTCAAAAAGACTCACAAGACACGGGTGCTTTCCATGTTTTTTTACGTTTTGGTGCCTAACATGCACAGAAACACTCAAAAGAGCTTTTTAGGTACAAAAAACGCTAAAACGCATGAATATCATTCTATATAAAGACAAAAAAAAATACCAAAAACTTGTATTTTCAGTGTATTTCACATTCTTTGCTATCAAAACGCCAATTTGCACCCAAAGTGCTCTCTATGGGGAGTGGTAACGAAATTTCCGGATATGTGTCGTTTGAGTGCTTGGAAAGCATCGCAAATGGGAAAACAAAACATTACGAAAAACGTCTCTGTTCAGTGTTTTTGAGCTGTTTACGTACCAAAACGCTAAAACGCATGCAAAACACCTTTTATGGAGAATCAAAATAACATTACCCTATAGAGAGTACCATTCATGTCTTTTAACGTTTTGGTACATAAGAAGCTGAAAAACTCATTATACACGTTTCTCGTAATGTCTTTTCGTTTCCATATAGGATACCTTGTGTGCGTTTTGTCGTTTTTGTACATAATAAACTCAAAAACACTCATAATAGTTGTTTTTGGTAATGTTATAACGTTCCTCCATAAAGGGTGCTTAGCGTTTTCGTATGTAAGAAGCTCAAAAATACTCAAAAGACTGTTTTTCTTAATGTTTTTTTTTATTTATTTATTTACTTATTTATCCATTTATTTTTTGTATTCTCATAGAAGGTGATTCCCATGCCTTTTAGCATTTTGGTGCCTAACATGTTCATAAACACTCAAAAGACACGTTTCTAGAAATGTTTTCTTTCCCCCGCATTGGGGTCTTTGCATGCATTGTGATGTTTTGGTACCTAATAATGTGAAGTACACTCAAAATACACTTTTTGGTAAAGGTGTTCTCTTTCTCTATATAGAGTGTTGTTCATGCGTTTTAACGTTCAGGTACCTAAGAAGGTCAAAAATACTCAAAGTACACGTCTTTGGTAATGTCCTTTTTTTTTTTTTTTTTGGTATTTATGAAGGACACCGGCCAAGGGCAACGAAAATCTAATAAAAAAATAAGAAATAAAAAAAGCGATGCCGCTCCCACAATAGGGTCCGAAGCGGTAGTGAAAGGATAAGTGTCTTGAAACCGCCCTCTTGAAGGAGTTCAAGTCACAGGAAGGTGGAAATACAGAAACAGGCAGGGAGTTCCAGATTTTACCAGAGAAGGGGATGAATGTTTGAGAATACTGGCTAAATCTTGCATTAGAGGTGGACAGAATAGGGGTGAAAGAAAGAAGAAAGTCTTGTGCAGCAAGGCCGCAGGAGGAGGGGAGGCATGCAGTTAGCAAGATCAAAAGAGCAGTTAGCATGAAAATAGCGGTAGAAGACAGCTAGATATGCAACACTGCGGCGGTGAGAGAGAGGCTGAAGTCAGTTAGAGGAGAGGAGTTGATGAGACGAAAAGCTTTTGATTCCACCCTGTCTAGAGGAGCAGTATGAGTGGAACCTCCCCAGACATGTGAAGCATGCTCCATACATGGACGGATAAGGCCCTTGTACAGAGTTAGCAGCTGGGGGAGTGAGGAAAACTGATGGAGACGTCTCAGAACACCTAACTTCATAGAAGACGTTTTAGCTAGAGATGAGATGTGAAGATTCTAGTTTACATTATAAAAAAAAAAAAAGGTCACACCGAAGATATTCAATAACACGTTCAGTGTTATTGAAGAAGAGGGGGTAGTTGTCTGGAAACTTGTGTCAAGTTGATAGATAGAGGAACTGAGTTTTTTTTTAAACAATGAACAATACCATGCCCGGATAAGAAATTTTAGAGAAATCAGAGTCAAACGTTCTGTGGCTTCACTGCATGAGCTGTTTATTTCCTGAAGGGTTGGACGTCTGTGAAAAGACGTGGAAAAGTGCTGGGTGGTATCATCAGCGTACGAGTGGATAGGACAAGAAGTGACAAGAACAGTGACCGTGTACCACAGCAGCAATAGAACGGTCGGAAAGGAAATTTGAAATGAAGTTAGAGAAAGAAGGATAGAACCCATAGGAGGGTAGTTTAGAAACCAAAGCTTTTTTCTATCAAAAGCTTTCAATATGTCTAAGGCAAAAGCAAAAGTTTCACCAAAATTTCTAAAAGAGAATGACCAAGACTCAGTAAGGAAAGCGAGATCACCAGCAGAGCGGCCTTGACGGAACCCATACTGGCGATCAGATAGAAGGTTGTGAAGTGATAGATGTTTAAGAATCTTCCTGTTGAGGATAGATTAAACAACTTTAGATAGGCAGGAAATCAAAGCAAAGGGACTGTAGTTTGAGTTATTAAAACGGTCACCATTTTAAAGAACAGGTTGAATGTAGGCAAACTACCAGGAAGAAGGAAAGGGAGATGTTGACAGAGTTGAAAGAGTTTGACTAGGTAAGGCGCAAGCATGGAGGCGCAGTTTCGGAGAAAAATAGGAAGGACTCCATCATTAGGAGTCGTCCTGATAATTTTGAATTTTAAGTGAAGGGTGTGTGTGTGTGTGTGTGTGTATAATTGGGTGCTTGTAGATTCCTGTGAATTAAGAGAGTTGTCTTTAGAGGGCAGACTGTGACTGCCCACTTTTATTGTAAGACACAAAGAGAGCTCAGTGAGGTCACGGTTGTATTTAATAAGTTCACAACACCCTCTGATCCAGTGCTTTAGACCTCACTGGAAGTAATTATCGTATCGGCAGGTGCTTACTGCCTCCTCCGTTTTCCAACATAGGTTACTTTCCATGCAATTTGGCGTTTTTTTTACGTAACAAAGCTCAAAATACTTATTTTTGGTAATGTTATTTTGTTCCTCCATAAAGAGTGTTTTTCATGCGTTATAGCGTTTCCCTGCGAAAGTAGCTCAAAAACACTAAAACGGGACTTTTTTGGTATTGATGTTTTGTTCTCCCATATAAGGTGTTTTCCATGATTTTTAGCGTTTTGGTGCCTAGAAAGCTCATAAACACTCAAAACATACGTTTATGGAAATCTCGTTTCATTTCCCCATATAGAGTGCTTTGCATGTATTTTGGCGTTTTATTACTTAACAATGTGAAATACGAGTACGCTGAACATATTTTTTGGTAATGTTGCTTCTCCACATAGAGTGCTGTTCATGCGTTTTCAAGTTTTGGTACCTAAAAAGCTAAAAAACACTCATAATATGCGTTTCTCGTAATGACTTTTCGTTTCCCCATATAGGGTGCTTTACATGCATTTTGACCTTATGGCACCTAAGAATGTGAAATTCGCTCAAAATACACGTTTTTATAATGTTCTTCTGCCTAAAAAGCTCAAAAATATTGATAATACCCGTTTCTAGTAATGTCTTTTTCGTTTTCCAAGGTACTTTTCATGTATCTTATTTTATTTATTTATTTATTTTTGTTTGTTTATTTTTTTTTTTTTTTTGTACGTAAGAAACTCAAAAATATTTAAAATAGTTATTTTTCTTAATGTAAGCCTGTTTCTCCATAAACGGTGTTTTGCATACGTTTTACCGTTTTCTACGTAAGTAGCTGAAAACTCTCAAAAGACATATTTTTGGAAATGTTTTGATTTCCGATATGAAGAGTTTTCCATGTTTTTTTTTTTTTAAGCATTTTGGTGACTAATACACTCATAAACACTCAAAAGTCATGTTTATGGAAATGTCATTTCAATTTAACATAGAAAATGCTTTGCACTCAAGCTATTCATGGGTTTCAGCGTTTTGTTACCTAAGAAGCTCAAAAACACACATAATGCACGTTTCTCGTAATGTCTTGTCGCTTCTCCAAACAAGATTCGTTGCATGCATTGTGGCGTTTTTGTACGCATCAAACTCAAAAACACTCACAATATTTGTTTTTGGTGATGCTATTCTTTTCTCCATACAGGAATTTTTTCATGTGTTTTAACGTTTTGATTGTTAAAGACACGTTTTTTGTTTTTTGTTTTTTTAGGTGCCTATAACAGTCATAAAATCTCAAAAGACACCTTTCTGGAAATGTTGTTTGTTTTCTCCATACAGGATGTTTTACATACATTTTGTCATTTTCGTACCTAATAATGTGAAAAAACACCCAATTACTCTTTTTTGATAATGTTGTTTTCCTCCAAATAGTGTTATTAAAGCTTTTTTCGCGTTTTCGAACCCAAGAAGATCAAAAACACTCATAATACACGCTTCTCACAATGTCTTTTCGTTTCCCCATATAGAATACTTTGCATGCATTTTGGCGTTTTCTACGTGAAAAACTGTAAAAAAAAATTCAAAATACTTGCTTCTGATATTATCCTGTTTCTCCATGAAGGGTGTTTTACATGTGTTTTAGCGTCTTGGTAGGTAAGAAACTCAAAAACACTGAAAAGAGACGTTTTTTGGTAATGCTCTGTTTTCTCTTATAGGATGCCTTCCATGCTTTTTAGCGTTTTGGTGCATAGCACGATAATAAACTGTCAAAAGACACGTTTTTAGACATCTCGTTTCCTTTCTTTTCCCGCACATAGGGTGGTTTGCATACATTTTGGCGTTTTGGTATCTAACAATAAAAGAAATTCTCAAAATTGACGTGTTTAGTAATATTGTTCTGTTTCTTCATATACAGTGCTTTCATGCTCTTACGCGTTTCCTATGTAAGAAGGTCAAAAACACTAATAATACACGCTTTCGTAATGTCTTTTCGTTTCACATATAGGGTACTTTGCAGGCATTTTCGAGTTTTCTACGTATTGACCCCAAAAAACACAAAATAATTTTTCTTTTTTTATTATTTTTTTTTTAATATAAATTTATACTGTTTCTCCATAAAAGTTTTTTGCCATGCATTTTAGAGTTTTGGTAGAAGGTATCACAAAAACACTGAAAAGATACCTTTTTGTTAATGTTTTGTTTTCCCATATAGTTTGCTTTCCATGCTTTTTAGCGTTTTAGTGCCCAGCACGCTCATAAACACTCAAAAGACACATTTCTGGAAATGTCGTTTCCTTTCCCAAATATAGGGTACTTTGCATGCATTTTGGCGTTTTGGTACCTAACAATGCGAAATATAATCAAAATACATGTTTTTGATAATGTTCTCTTTCTCCGTATAAAGTGCTATTCATGCGTTTTAACGTTTTGGTACCTAAGAAACTCAAAAACACTCATAAAATAAATTTCTCGTTATGTCTTTCCATTTCCCCATGTAAGGTAGTTTGCATTCATTTTGGCGTTTTTCTACGTAACAAGCTCAAAAACGCTCAAAATACTTGTTTATGGTAATGATATTATGTATATGCATAAAGGATGTTCTGCATGCGTTTTAGCGTTTTGGTGCGTAAGTAGCTCAAAAAGATACAAAAAGCACGATTTTGGTAATGCTTTGTTTTCCCATACAGTGTGCTTTTCCAATATAGTAGTTTGGGTAACTAAAACGCTCATAATTACTTAAAACACATCCTTCTTGAAATGTCGTTTCTTTTCTCCATATAGGGTGTTCTGCATGCATTTTGGAATTTTGGTAGCTAACTTTTTTTTTTTTTAAATACTGAAAAAACACGTTGTAATGTTGTTTTCTCTATATCGAGTGCTGTTCGTAAGAAGTTCAAAAACACTCAAAGGTCATGTTTTTCGTAATGTTGTTTTATATTCCCTTATAAAGTGATTTACATACTTTTTTACCGTATTGGTTCCTAACATGCTCAAAACACTGAAAATACACATTTCTGGTAATATCGTTTTGTTTCACCATATAGGGGTATTTGCATGCATTTTGGCGTTTTGTTACATTATGAGGTAAAAAAAAAAAAACACTCAAAATACACGTTTTTGGTAATGTTGTGTTTCACGATATCGAGTACTGTTCATGCGTTTTAGGAATTTGGTGGTACCTAAACAGTTCAAAAACTATCATAATAAACGTTTCCCAAAAAATCTTCTCCTTTCTCCCTTGCATTTTCCTACGTAACAAGCTCAAAAACACTCAAAATACACGTTTCATACTGTTTCTTCATAAAGGGTTTTTTACATAAGTTTCAGTGTTTTGGTACGTAAGTAAAGTAGCTCATAAACAATCAAAAGAAACATTTTTGGTAATGTTGTTTTGTTTTCATGTTTCCATGTTTTTTTTTTATCATTTTGGTGCCTAGCACGCTCAAAAAAAAAAAAATCAGAAGTCACGTTTATGAAAATCTTCCTTTCCCCATATAGGATGCCTTGCATGCATTTTGGCGTTTTAGTATCTAGCAATGTGAAATAGATTCAAAATACACGTTTTTGGTAATATTGTTATTTCTCCATATAAATTGAAATTCATGCGTTTTCGCGTTTTTTGGTACCTACGAAGCTCAAAAAACTCATAATGCACGTTCCTCGTAATGTACTTTCGTTTCTTCATATAAGGAACTTTCCATGCATTTTGGCGTTTTTGTACGTAAGAAGCTCAAAAACACTCAAAAACTCTTATTTTTTGGTAATGTTATTCTGGATCTTTATAAAAAAAAAGTTTTTTGAATGCAGTTTAGCTTTTTGGCACGAAACTTAAAAACACTCAAAAGACACGTTTTTCATTATGTTGTTTTACTTTCCCATATAGGGTAATTCCCATGCTTTTTAGCGTTTTGGTGCCTAACACGCTCATAAACACTTAAAAGACACTTTTCTCGAAATGTTTCTTTTCCCCATATAGAATGATTTGCAAGCATTTGGGCTTTTTGGTACCTAGTAATGTGAAATACACTCATAATAAACGATTTTGGTAATGTTGTTCTGTTTCTTCATATATAGTGCTGTTCATGGGTTTCAGCGTTTTGCAGGCCAAGCACACTATATGAGAAAAGGAAACGAGATTTCCAGAAACGTGACTTTTGAGTTTTTATGAGTGCGCTAGGCACCAAAATACTTAAAATCATGGAAAGCAAACTATAAGGGAAAAGCAAAACATTACCAAAAACGTCTCTTTTTAGTGTTTTTGAGCTCCTTACGTACCAAAACGTTAAAATACATGTAAAACACCCTTCATGGAGAAACTGGATAAATTCTAAAAAATTTGGGGGAGTGTTTTTAGCTTATTACGAAGAAAAACGCCAAAATGCATGCAAGGTATTCTATACGAGGAAACGTAAAGAAATTGCAAGACTCATGTTTCATAAATGTTTTATTTTATCTTCTTAGGTACCAAAAACCGGAAGCGCTTTAATAGCACCCTTTTTGGGGAAACAGAACAATATTACCAAAAGCGTGTATTTTCAGTGTCTTTCATATTGTTACATACCATAACTACCACAGGAGCCCCACAAGGTTGTGTGTTGTCCCCTGTTCTTTTCACCTTGTACACAGATGATTGTAGAGGTGGAATTGATGACTGTACTATTGTGAAATATGCTGATGATACAGTTATTTTAGGAAAAATTGTAAATGATAATTATGAAGGCTATTTAACTCAGGTTAAAAAATTTGTTGATTGGAGTAAACAAAATTTTTTGGAGCTCAATGTAAAGAAAACTAAGGAGATGATATTTGATTTCAGAACTAAAAATAAACATGTACCAGACCTATTAACAATTAGAGAAGAAAACGTAGAAAGAGTAAACCAGTATAAGTATCTGGGCTTTATGATCGATGACCAGTTGAAGGGCAGTGTCAATACAGATATGGTGTCAAGGAAATGTAACCAAAGACTACACTTTGTACATATTTTGCGCAACTTACATGTAGATAAAGTGATCATTAGCCTATTCTACAAATCATTGTTGGAATCAGTCCTAAACTTTTCGATCACTGCCTGGTATGGAAAGCTTACCTGTAAAGATAAAAATAAGCTGGGAAGGATTGTTAAGAAGGCAGGAAAATTAGGTGCACAGACCATATCATTAGATAAGCTCTATCAGACAGGTACAATGAAACAAGTGGACAGGATAATGAAAGATATCACTCATCCGCTACATAACTGTTACACTTATCTAAAATCTGGTGGAAGGTTAGCTCTGCCCATACAGCGTACAGACAGATATAGGAAGTCATTTGTACCTAAAAGCATTTTCCTTTTCAATCATCTATTATCACTATAATTTTTAGATTGAAATATTCATGGTTACTGTATGTGATGGTTCTTGATGAGGGCAGAAATAGCCCGAGACTGCATGTATACGATAGCCCATGTAATGACTCTTCTTAATGTTTTATTGTTTTATTGTTTTACTGATTTCATGTTTTATTGTTTTACTGATTTTATTTACTTTTAATGTTATGTATAAGCAACTACTAGGGAGCTCTTAAGCCAAAATGAATTTCATTTGTATTACATTTTGTATTACAACTTGACGAATAAATTATCTTATCTTATACCAAAATATAAAAATGCATGCAAAGCACCGTATATGGGGAAAATAAACGACATTTCCAGATACGTGTATTTTGAGTGTTTATGAACGTATTAGACAGCAAAACGCTGAAAAGTATGGAAAGCACCATATATGGAAAAACAAAACAACATCGCAAAAATAGTTTCTTTTGACAGTAACTTTTGGCTTTTTTTTTCTTTCTTTTTACTAACAATATGCATGCAAAACACCCCTTATAAAGAGACAGAATAGCAATACCAAAAACAAGTGTTTTAGGTGTTTTGAGCTTGTTACGTAGAAAATCTAGAAAATGCCTGTAAAATGCCTTAAATGGGGAAACGAAAACATATTACCAGAAACGTGTATTATGAGTGTTTTGAGGTTCTGAGGTACCAAAATGAGAAAAGGCGTTAATAGCACTTTATATAGAGAAACACAATAACATTACCAAAAAGGTGAATTTTGAGTGTTTTTCACATTTTTAGGTAATGAAACGCCAAAATACGTACGAATCGCTTTATATGGGGAAACGAAACATTATAATAGACGTATCTTGTGAGTTTGTATGTGCTTGTTAGATTTCAGAACGCTAAAAAGCATAAAAAGCACCCTACATGGAAATTTAAAAAAAAAAAATACCAAAAACGTGTCTTTTGAGTGTTTTTGAACATCTTACGTACCGAAAAGGTAAAACGAATGCAAAACACCTTTTATGGAGGAACAGCGTAATATCATCAAAAAACAAGTATTTCAAGTGTTTTTGAGCTTGTTAAATAGAAAAACACTAAAAAGTATGAAAAGTACCCTATATCGGGAAACAAAAAGACATTAAGAGAAACGTGTATTATTAATGTTTTTGAGCATTACATTGCATTGCAAAAAATATAAGAATTTCATTCTATATGAAGAAACATAACAAAATTACAAAAAACGTGTATTTTGAGTGTTTTCCTTATTGTTAGGTACCAAAAATGCCAAAATGCATGCAAAACCCTCTACATGGGGAAACGAAACGAAATTTCCATAAACGTGTCTTTTGAATACTTATTAGTGTGTTAGGCACCAAAATGCTAAAAAGCATGGAAAGCTTCCAGTATTGGAATAGAGAGAGAGAGAGAGAGAGAGAGAGAGGGAGAGAGAGAGAGAGAGAGACAGAATAACATTACCATTAACAAGTATTTTGAGTTTTTATGTTACGTAAAAAAACGCAAAAAACGCATGCAAAGTAACGTATATAAGTAAATGAAACATTTCCAGAAATGTATCTATTGAGTGTTTATGACCGCGTTTGGCACGAAGACGCTAAAAAGTATAGAAATCACGCTATTTGGGAAAACAAAACAATATTACGAAAAAAAAAAAAAAAACGTACCATAAATGTTTCTTTTCAGAATTTTTTAGCTATTTACGTATCAAAACGCTAAAATGCATGCAAACCCTCTTTATGGAGAACAAGACTAACATTACCAAAAACCAGTATTTTGAGTGTTTTTTTTTTTTTATTTGTTACGTAGAAGACGCGAAAATACATGGAAAATACGCTATATAAAGAAAAGAAAAGACATTACGAGAAACGTGTATTATGAGTGTTTTTAAGCTTCTTAAGTACCAAAACAGTAAACCGCATAAATAAGACTCTATATGGAGAAACAGAACAACATTACTAGAAACTTGTATTTTAATGTTTTTTTTTTTTTTCTCTCTCTCTCTCACATTGTTAGGTACCAAAACGCCGAAATGCATACATATTCTGCTATATGGGGAAAGAAACGACATTTCCATTAACATGTCTTTTGACTTTTTATGAGCGTGTTAGGCACCAAAGCGCTTAAAAAAAAGGATGGAAATCATCCTTTAGAGGAATATAAAACAACACTACGAAAAACGTGTCTTTTAAGTGCTTTTACATGCAAAAAATTTAAACTAAATACAAAAAAAAAAAATTATGCAGAAACATAATAAATAACATTACCAAAAAACAAGTATTTTTAGTGTTTATGAGTTACCTACGTACAAAGAAAGTATTTTATATGGGGAAATATAAGAGATTACGAAAAACGTAAATTATAATTTTTTTTTTTTCATCTTCTTAGGTATCAAAATGCTAAAATGCATCGATAGCACTCTATATCGAGAAATAGAACAACATTACCAAAAAAACGTTAAAGTATTTTCAAATTATTAGATACCAAAATGCAAAAATGCAGGTAAAATGCATTTTAGCATACATGTGAAATGCATGTAAAGCATGTGGGGAAACGAAACTATTTTATCAGAAACGTGTCTTTTGTGTGTTTTTCAGCTTGGTTGGCACCGAAACGCTAAAAAATATGGAAATCACCCTATTTATTACCACAAAAAAGAACTAAGAAAACGTATCTTTTGAGTGTTTTTGTACTTCTTTCGTACCAAAACGCTAAAACGCATCCAAAACACTCTGAATGGAGAAACAGAATAACATTACCAAAAAAAAAAAAGTATTCAGGTTTTTTGAGCTTGTTACGTTGAAAAATGCCAAAATGAAGGCAAAGTAGCATATATGGTGAAACGAAAAGAAATTATGAGAAACGTGTATTATGAATGTTTTTTTTGTTTTTTTTTTTTAGCTTCTTGGGTACGAAAACAGGGAAAGGCGTTAATAACACTTTTTTTTATGTAGGAGAAACACAGGCCAAGGGAAACAAAAAAAAAAAAAAGCCCCACTGAGATGCCAGTCCCAGAAAAGGGTCCAAGGCGGTAGTCATAAATTGAAGGGTAAGTGTCTTGAAACCTCCCTCTTGAAGGAATTCAAGTCAAAAGAAGGTGCAAATACAGAACCAGGCAGGGAGTTCCAGAGTTTATCAGAGAAAGGGATGAATGATAGAGAATTCTCCCATTAGAGAGGTGGACGTAATAGGAGTGAGAAAAAGAAGAAAGTCTTGTGCAGCGAGGCCGCGGAACGAGGGGAGGCATGCAGTTAGCAAGATCAGAAGACCAGTTAGCATGAAAATAGCGGTAGAAGACGGCTAGAGATGCGGCAATGAGAGAGAGGCTAAAGACAGTCATTTAGAAGAGAGGAGTTGATGAGACGAAAAACTTTTAATTCCACCTTGTCTCGAAGAGCGGTATGAGTGGAACTCCCCCAGACACGTGAACCATACTCCATATATGGCCCTTATACAGAGTTAGCACCTGGGGGGGATGAGAAAAACTGCTGGAGACGTCTCAGAACACCTAACTTCATAGAAGCTCTTTTAGCTAGAGATGAGATGTGAAGTTTCCAGTTCAGATTATAAGTAAAGGATAGACCAAGGATGTTCAGTGTAGAAAAGGGGGACAGTTGAGAGTCATTGAAAAAGAAGGGATAGTTGTCTGAAAGGTTGTATCGAGTTGATAGATGGAGAAATTGAGTTTTTGAGGCATTGTACAATACCAAATTTGCTCTGACCTAATGAGAAATTTTAGAAAGATCAGAAGTCAGGCGTTTTGTGGCTTCCCTGCGTGAAATGTTTACTTCCTGAAGTGTTGGACGTCTATGAAATGACGTGGAAAAGTGCAGGGTGGTATCATCAGCATACGAGTGGATAGGACAAGTTTGGTTTAGTAGGCCATTAATGAATAATAGGAAGAGAGCTGGTGACAGGACAAAACCCTAAGCAACACCACCATTAATAGATTTAGAAGAATAGTGACAGTGTACCACAACAGCAATTGAACGGTCGGAAAGGAAATCTGAGATGAAGTTACAGAAAGAAAGATAGAAACCATAAGAGGGTAGTTTAGAAATCAAAGCTTTGTGCCAGACTCTATCAAAAGCTTTCGATATGTCCAAGGCAACAGCAAAAGTTTCACCAAAATCTCTAAAAGAGGATGACCAAGACTCAATAAGGAAAGCGAGATCACCAACAGAGCGGCCTTCATGGAACCCACACTGGCGATAAGATAGAAGGTTGTGAAGTGATATATGTTTAAGAATCTTCCTGTTGAGGATAGATTCAAAAACTTTAGATAGGCAGGAAATTAAAGCATTAGGACTGTAGTTTGAGGGATTAGAACGGTCACCCTTTTTAGGAACAGGCTGAATGTAGTCAAACTTCCAGTAAGAAGGAAAGGGAGATGTTGAAAGACAGAGCTGAAAGAGTTCGACTAAGTAAGGTGGAAGAACCGGAAGTACAGTTTCGGAGACAATAAGAGGTCCATGCATCAGTTCCATAAGCCTTCCGAGGGTTTAGGCCAGCGAGGGCATGGAAAACATCATTGCGAAGAATTTTAATAGGTAACATGAAGTAGTCAGAGGGTGGAGGAGAGGGAGGAACAAGCCCTGAATCGTCCAAGGTAGCGTTTTTAGTAAAGGTCTGAGTGAAGAGTTCAGCTTTAGAGACAGATGCGATAGCAGTGGTGCCATTTGGTTGAAATAAAGGAGAGAAAAAAGAAGAAGCAAAGTTAATGGAGATATTTTTGGCTAGATGCCAGAAGTCACGATGGGAGTTAGATCTTGAAAGGTTTTGACACTTTCTGTTAATGAAGGAGTTTTTGGCTAGTTGGAGAACAGACTAGGCATGGTTCCGGGCAGAAATATAAAGTGCATGAGATTCTCGTGATGAAAGGCTTAAGTACCTTTTGTGGGCCACCTCTCTATCATGTATAGCAGGAGAACAAGCTGTGTTAAACCAAGGATTAGAAGGTTTAGGACGAGAAAAAGAGTGAGGAATGTACGCCTCCATGCCAGACACTATCATCTCTGTTATGCGCTCGGCACACAGAGACGGGTCTCTATCACGAAAGCAGTAGTCATTCCAAGGAAAATCAGCAAAATACCTCCTCAGGTCCCCCAAACTAGCAGAGGCAAAACGCCAGAGGCACCTTCGCTTAGGGGAATCCTGAGGAGGGATTGGAGCGATAGGACAAGGTTCAGATATGAGATTGTGATCAGAGGAGCCCAACGGAAAAGAAAGGGTGACAGCATAAGCGGAAGGATTAGAGGCCAGGAAAAGGTCAAGAATGTTGGCCGTGTCTCCAAGACGGTCAGGAATACGAGTATGGTGTTGCACCTAGGGATGAGAGAAAGAAGAAAGTCTTGTGCAGCGAGACCGCGAAAGGAGGGGAGGCATGCAGTTAGCAAGATCAGAAGAGCAGTTAGCATGAAAATAGCGGTAGAAGACAGCTAGATATGCAACATTGCGGCGGTGAGAGAGAGGCTGAAGACAGTCAGTTAGAGGAGAGGAGTTGATGAGACGAAAAGCTTTTGATTACACCCTGTCTAGAAGAGCAGTATGAGTGGAACCCCCCCAGACATGTGAAGCATACTCCATACATGGACGGATAAGGCCCTTGTACAGAGTTAGCAGCTGGAAGGGGGGGGGGTGAGAAAAACTGGCGGAGACGTCTCAGAACACCTAACTTCATAGAAGCTGTTTTAGCTAGAGATGAGATGTGAGGTTTCCAGTTCAGATTATAAGTAAAGGACAGACCGAGGATGTTCAGTGTAGAAGAGGGGGACAGTTGAGTGTCATTGAGTAAGAGGGGATAGTTGTCTGGAAGGTTGTGTCGAGTTGATAGATGGAGGAATTGAGTTTTTGAGGCATTGAACAATACGAAGTTTGCTCTGCCCCAATCAGAAATTTTAGAAAGATCAGAAGTCAGGCGTTCTGTGGCTTCTCAGCATGATATGTTTACCTCCTGAAGGGTTGGACGTCTATGAAAAGACGTGGAAAAGTGCAGGGTGGTATCATCAGCGTAGGAGTGGATAGGACAAGAAGTTTGGTTTAGAAGATCATTAATGAATAATAAGAAGAGAGTGGGTGACAGGACAGAACCCTGAGGAACACCACTGTCAATAGATTTAGAAGAACAGTGACCGTCTACCACAGCAGCGATAGAATGGTCAGAAAGGAAACTTGAGATGAAGTTACAGAGAGAAGAATAGAAACCGTAGGAGGGTAGTTTGGAGATCAAAGCTTTGTGCCAGACTCTATCAAAAGCTTTTGATATGTCCAAGGGAACAGCAAAAGTTTCACCAAAATCTCTAAAAGAGGATGACCAAGACTCAGTAAGGAAAGCCAGAAGATCACCAGTAGAGCGGCCTTGACGGAACCCATACTGGCGATCAGATAGAAGGTTGTGAAGTGATAGATGTTTAAGAATCTTCCTGTTGAGGATAGATTCAAAAACTTTAGATAGGCAGGAAATTAAAGCAATAGGACGG
Source organism: Scylla paramamosain (assembly GCF_035594125.1). Taxonomy (NCBI): domain Eukaryota; kingdom Metazoa; phylum Arthropoda; class Malacostraca; order Decapoda; family Portunidae; genus Scylla; species Scylla paramamosain. Next base: position 4,677,413 of record NC_087158.1, on the reverse strand, counting down.
TAGTTTGAGGGATTAGAACGGTCACCCTTTTTAGGAACAGGTTGAATGTAGGCAAACTTCCAGCAAGAAGGAAAGGTAGATGTTGACAGACAGAGCTGAAAGAGTTTGACTAGGCAAGGTGCAAGCACGGAGGCACAGTTTCGGAGAACAATAGGAGGGACCCCATCAGGTCCATAAGCCTTCCGAGGGTTTAGGCCAGCGAGGGCATGGAAAACATCATCTGGCATGGAGGCGTACATTCCTCACTCTTTTTCTCGTCCTAAACCTTCTAAACCTTGGTTTAACACAGCTTGTTCTCGTGCTATACATGATAGAGAGGTGGCCCACAAAAGGTACTTAAGCCTTCCATCACGAGAATCTCATGCACTTTATTTTTCTGCCCGGAACCATGCCTAGTCTGTTCTCCAACTAGCCAAAAACTCCTTCATCAACAGAAAATGTCAAAACCTTTCAAGATCTAACTCCCCTCGTGATTTCTGGCATCTAGCCAAAAATATCTCCAATAACTTTGCTTCTTCTTCTTTCCCTCCTCTACTTCAACCAGATGGTACCACTGCTATCACATCTATTTTTAAAGCTGAACTCTTCGCTCAGATCTTTGCTAAAAACTTTACCTTGGACGATTCTGGGCTTGTTCCTCCCTCTCCTCCACCCTCTGACTATTTCATGCTACCTATTAAAATTCTTTGCAATGATGTTTTGCATGCCCTCGCTGGCCTAAACCCTCGGAAGGCTTATGTACCTGATGGGGTCCCTCCTATTGTTCTCCGAAACTGTGCCTCCGTGCTTGCACCTTTCCTATAAAAAAACATAGAGAGTAGAATAAAAAAATAAATAAATAGGTTATTACCTGGTGTGGATGGAGTCAAGGAGAGAAGTGACTGTAGTGAGGGACAACAGAAGGAAGAGATTTACGGAGCAAGAAAAGACAAGTGTATTGATACACTGTATTGAAAATAAGTTTAGAAGGGATGAAATCTTTGTAAGGGAAAAATGACTAAGTTTAAAGCATAAGGGCTCGTGAAAATAAACTTATAGTTATGATCAGGAAAGTGGATTATCAATAACTGATCTAATTCTTTTTAATCACATAGCTTAAATGACCATAGAAGGGGAGTTTAATGTAATGTGTGTTCGAGACATGTTCTTTTGTCTGAATTGGGTTGATAGCATCATTTATAAACTTTGAGATACAATTTTCAGTAATGTCAAGTGGATACCCACTATTTTTGGAAAAAAATAAATAAATCATTTAGAAAATTTAGTTCATCATGAAAAATTAACCAGTTCGAGGAGAAGATACAGCACCTATGTAACAGTGTCTTGATAGCATTGACTTTAAACAATCGTGGAATGAAGGACAAGTAGTTAGTACCTAAACCTGTAAAAGTTGGTTTCGTATAAGCAGAGGTCAAGACACTACCATTGTTACAAGAGACAAGAACATCTAAGAACGAGAGTTCGTCATTATTTTCAATTTTGCACGTGAATTTAATTTTCTGATGTTTAATATTGAGATACTGGAGAAACAGTAGAATATTTCTATTGTTATCACACAGTAGGTAAGTGTCATGAACATAACTCCTATAATATACTGTTTGAAAGCTGCAGGACAATCTCAGACCTAATTAACCTCATGGTAACTTGAAAAAGCATTGGCTAAAGCAGGACCTAGATAAGAGCCCATGGCAACACCATCAGTCCGAATGTATAATTTATCATAAAAAATGAAAGGTGATTCTTTTATAGCTAATTCTAATAAGACTGAATTGCTTACGTGTAAATCCCATAAATTTAGGTAAATCTTTAAGAAGGCCATTTATTATCATTTCTGCGGTTTCATTCAAAAGTATATTAATAAAAAGTGACTGGATATCAAAACCAGCCATTACTTTGTTGCTCACATCAGTCCCTTTCATGTTGCTAACAAACTCATAAGAATTTTTTAAGAGTATATTCATTAATTGTAATAGGTTATATAATAGGGACAAGACATTTAGCCATATTATAATTAAAGGTTTCTCTAGTGCTGAAAGGTGGTTTAATAGGTATGCCAGCTTTATGAGCTTTTGGCAAACCATAGAGGACTCCTGGAGAGGAACCGCTAGGAAATATAGTTAAATGTATCATTAGAAATTTATTTATTTTTCAGATATTTTCTCAGGAGGCGAGCTAATTTATCTTCTAACAAATAATATTTTTGAAAGTATCTTCGACGATACATTTAAATTTAGTGAGGTCATCAAGAATAGTAGTTACTTTATTAATATATTCCATTTTATCTAAGATGATTGTGCCACATCCTTTATCTAGTCCAGTGATTATTATTAACTTATCTGATCTTAACGACTTCAGTGCATCAAAAAGAAATTGTGGCGAGATAGGGAAAGCTATTTTATAATCAGGAAATTCACGAAAGGATGTGTGGGCAACAGAGGTAATATTCTTAATGAGGTTATCCGAGTTGTTAGTTTTATTTTTTTTTTTATTATTATTATTATTATTTTTCTTTTATTAAGAATAGTCACTAATTTTTTTTTTTTTTTTCATGTAGGAGGGACACTGACCAAGGGCAACAGAATTCAAATGAAAAAAAAAAACCCACTGAGATGCCAGTCCCCAAACAAGGTTCAAAGCGGTAGTAAAAAATTTGAAGTATAAGTGATTTGAAACGCCCTTCTTAAAGGAATTCAAGTCATAGGAAGATAGAAATGCAGAAGCAGGCAGGGAGTTCCAGAGTTTACCAGAAAAAGGGGTGAATGATTGAGAATACTGGTAAACTCTTGCATTAGAGAGGTGGACAGGATAGGGGTGAGAGAAAGAAGAAAGTCTTCTGCAGCGAGGCCGCAGGACGAAGGGAGGCATGCAGTTAGCAAGATCAGAAGAGCAGTTAGCATGCAAATAGCGGTAGAAGATAGCTAGAGATGTAACCTTACGGCGATGAGAGAGAGGCTGAAGACAGTCGGTTAGGGGAGAGGAGCTGATGAGACGAAAAGCTTTGGATTCCACCCTGTCAAGAAGAGCGGTATGAGTGGAAACCCCCTAGGCATAAGAAGCATACTCCATATATGGACGGATAAGTCCCTTCTACACAGTTAGCAGCTGGGGGGGAAGGGTGGGAGAAAAATTGGCGGAGACGTCTCAGAACATTTAACTTCATAGAAGCTGTTTTAGCTAGAGATGAGATGTGAAGTTTTCAGTTTAGATTATAAGTAAAGGACAGACCGAGAGTGTTCAGTGTAGAAGAGGGGGACAGTTGAGTGTCATTGAAGAAGAGGAGATAGTTGTTTGGAAGGTTGTGCCGAGTTGATACATGGAGGAGTTGAGTTTTTGAGGCACTGAACTATAACAAGTTTGCTTTGTCTAAGAACGAAAGTGTGTCATTATTTTGTTCCAATCAAAAATTTTAGAAAAATCAGAGATCAGGCGTTCTGTGGCTTCCTTGCGTGAACTGTTTACTTCCTGAAGGGTTGGACGTCTATGAAAAGACGTACAGGGTGGTATCATCAGCATAGGACTGGATAGTATAAGTTGTTTGGTTTAGAAGGTCATTGATGAATAATTGGAAGAGAGTGGGTGACAGGATAGAATCTTGAGGAACACCACTGTTGATAGATTTAAGAGAAGAACAGTGACCGTTTACCACAGCAGCAATAGAACGGTTAGAAAGGAAACTTGAGATGAAGTTACAGAGAGAAGGATAGAAGCAGTAGTAGGGTAGTTTGGAAATTAAGGCTTTGTGCCAGACTCTATCAAAAGCTTTGGATATGTCTAAGGCAACAGCAAAAGTTTCACCAAAATCTCTAAAAGAGGATGACCAAGACTCAGTAAGGAAAGGCTGATCACCAGTAAAGCGGCCTTGACGGAACCCATACTGGCGATCAAATAGAAATAGAAGGATGTGAAGTGATAGATGTTTAAGAATCTTCCTGTTGAGGATAGATTCAAAAACTTTAGATAGGCAGAAAATTAAAGCAATAGGACGGTAGTTTGAGGGATTAGAACGATCACCCTTTTTTAGGAACAGACTGAATGTAGGCAAACTTCCAGCAAGAAGGAAAGGTAGATGTTGACAGACAGAGCTGAAAGGCAAGGTGCAAGCACGGAGGCACAGTTTCGGAGAGCAATAGGAGGGACCCCATCAGGTCCATAAGCCTTCCGAGGGTTTAGGCCAATGAGGGCATGGAAAACATCATTACAAAGAAGTTTAATAGGTAGCAAGAAGTAGTCAGAGGATGGAGGAGAGGGAGGAACAACACCTGAAATGTCCAAGTTAGAGTTTTTGGCAAAGGTTTGAGCAAAGAGTTCATCTTTAGAGATAGATGTGATAGCAGTGGTGCCATCTGGTTAATAAAAAAAGGAGGGAAAGAAGAAGATGCAAAGTTATTGGAGATATTATTTGGTTAGATGCCAGAAGTCACGAGAGAAGTTAGATCTTGAAAGACTTTGACACAGGAGGAGGCAGTAGACACCTGCCGAAACGATAATTACTCCCAGTGAGGTCTAAAGCACTGTTCAGGGGGTGCTGTGAACTTATCATTAAACCCAGTTGTGACCTCACTGAACGTTTCCCTTTGTGTCTCACAACACAAGGGGGCAGTCACAGCCTGCCCTCTAAAGACAACTCTCTTCCTCCACACAAAACTACAAGCACCTAATAACACACACACCCTTCACTCAAAAATTTTTAAATCATCATGGCGACTCCTACACCAGCCTCGGAGTCCCCATCTGGGGAGGGGACCATAAATATCCCCAGGTCGGACTGCCTTTCTGTCGACGACCCTAAGTGTCTTGACACCCCCCTCAACTTTTTCTTCATTAACTTCTGCAAAATTCGCGGTCTAAGATCTAATTTTCAATCTGTAGAACACCACCTCTCCTCTTCTAAACCTCATCTTCTTTTCCTCACTAAAACTCAGGTGTCTGAGGCAACTGACAGTAGCCCCTTTTCTGTTTCCTCCTACTTTCTCTATCCTCATTTTCGATCCAAAGCTGGATGCTGCGTTTATGTGCGCAATGACTTAACCTGCTCTCGTGCCCACGCTCTTGAATCTTCCGAGTTTTCCACCATCTGGCTACGACTACAGAGTCACTCTCATACTAAATTTATCTGTGCTGTATACCTCTCTCCTAACTCCTTTGACTATAAGAAATTCTTTGACTACTTAACTTCCAAAGTGGAGCACATTCTGACTCTCTTCCCTTTTGCAGAGATCTCCATTCTTGGAGATTTCAATGTTCACCACCAGCTTTGGCTTTCCTCTCCCTTCACTGACCATCCTGGTGAACTAGCCTACAACTTTGCTATCCTCCATGACCTAGAGCAATTGGTGCAACACCCTACTCGCATTCCTGACCGTCTTGGAGATACGCCCAACATTCTCGACCTTTTCCTGACCTCTAATCCTTTTGCTTATGCTGTCACCCTTTCTTCTCCGTTGGACTCCTCCAATCACAATCTCATATCTTTATCTTGTCCTATCACTCCAATCCCTCTTCAGGATCCCCCTAAGCGAAGGTGCCTCTGGCGTTTTGCCTCTGCCAGTTGGGGGGACCTGAGGAGGTATTTTGCTGATTTTCCTTGGAATAACTACTGCTTCCGTGTCAGAGACCCGTCTTTGTGTGCTGAGCGCATAACAGAGGTGATAGTGTCTGGCATGGAGGCGTACATTCCTCACTCTTTTTCTCGTCCTAAACCTTCTAAACCTTGGTTTAACACAGCTTGTTCTCGTGCTATACATGATAGAGAAGTGGCCCACAAAAGGTACTTAAGCCATCCATCACCAGAATCTCATGCACTTTATATTTCTGCCCGGAACCAAGCCAAGTCTGTTCTCCAACTAGCCAAAAACTCCTTCATTAACAGAAAATGTCAAAACCTTTCAAGATCTAACTCCCCTCGTGATTTCTGGCATCTAGCCAAAAATATCTCCAATAACTTTCCTTCTTCTTCTTTCCCTCCTCTACTTCAACCAGATGGCACCACTGCTATCACATCTATTTCTAAAGCTGAACTCTTTGCTCAAACCTTTGCAATAAACTCTACCTTGGACGATTCTGGGCTTGTTCCTCCCTCTCCTCCACCCTTTGACTACTTCATGCCACGTATTAAAATTCTTTGCAATGATGTTTTCCATGCCCTCGCTGGCCTAAACCCTCGGAAGGCTTCTGGACCTGATGGGGTCCCTCCTATTGTTCTCCGAAACTGTGCCTCCGTGCTTGCACCTTGCCTAGTCAAACTCTTTCAGCTCTGTCTGTCAACATCTACCTTTCCTTCTTGCTGGAAGTTTGCCTACATTCAACCTGTTCCTAAAAAGGGTGACCGTTCTAATCCCTCAAACTACCGTCCTATTGCTTTAATTTCCTGCCTATCTAAAGTTTTTGAGTCTATCCTCAACAGGAAGATTCTTAAACATCTATCACTTCACAACCTTCTATCTGATCGCCAGTATGGGTTCCGTCAAGGCCGCTCTACTGGTGATCTTCTGGCTTTCCTTACTGAGTCTTGGTCATCCTCTTTTAGAGATTTTTGTGAAACTTTTGCTGTTCCCTTGGACATATCAAAAGCTTTTCACAAAGTCTGGCACAAAGCTTTGATTTCCAAACTACCCTCCTGAGACTTCTATCCTTCTCTCTGTAACTTCATCTCAAGTTTCCTTTCTGACCGTTCTATCGCTGCTGTGGTAGACGGTCACTGTTCTTCTAAATCTATTGACGGTGGTGTTCCTCAGGGTTCTGTCCTGTCGCCCACTCTCTTCTTATTATTCATTAATGATCTTCTAAACCAAACTTCTTGTCCTATCCACTCCTACGCTAATGATACCACCCTGCACTTTTCCACGTCTTTTCATAGACGTCCAACCCTTCAGGAGGTAAACATATCATGCTGAGAAGCCACAGAACGCCTGACTTCTGATCTTTCTAAAATTTCTGATTGGGGCAGAGCAAACTTCGTATTGTTCAATGCCTCAAAAACTCAATTCCTCCATCTATCAACTCGACACAACCTTCCAGACAACTATCCCCTCTTCCTCAATGACACTCAACTGTCCCCCTCTTCTACACTGAACATCCTCGGTCTGTCCTTTACTTATAATCTGAACTGGAAACCTCACATCTCATCTCTAGCTAAAACAGCTTCTATGAAGTTAGGTGTTCTGAGACGTCTCCGCCAGTTTTTCTCACCCCCCCTTCCAGCTGCTAACTCTGTACAAGGGCCTTATCCGTCCATGTATGGAGTATGCTTCACATGTCTGGGGGGGTTCCACTCATACTGCTCTTCTAGACAGGGTGTAATCAAAAGCTTTTCGTCTCATCAACTCCTCTCCTCTAACTGACTGTCTTCAGCCTCTCTCTCACCGCCGCAATGTTGCATATCTAGCTGTCTTCTACCGCTATTTTCATGCTAAC
>NC_087158.1:4552500-4665000 GCF_035594125.1 Scylla paramamosain | reverse complement strand
GTGGTAGATGACGAAGGCTGATGCAGTGTGAGTGTGAGGTGAGTGTGAGAGTAGATGACGAAGGCTGATGCAGTGTGTGTGTGTGTGTGTGTGTGTGGGAGAGAGAGAGGAAATGGATGAGAAATATAAAAAGGATGATGAAATTGGCACAGAAGAACAGTAAAAGAAAGATTAGAAAGAGAAGGAAGTGAAAGATACAGTGAGAAAAGAGAAAGAGAAGTAGAAGAAAAAGAGGATAAGGGACTGAAGAACGAGAAAGATGAGGAAGCCAATGATGTATTGACGAGAAAAGGATGAGAAAGAGTAGGAAGATGACGAAGAGTAATAGAAAGAAAATGAAGGAGAGGGATTCAACATTACTGTAACATAATAAGAGGAAGAGAAAGAGAAAGAAGAGAAGGAAGAGGAAGAGAAAAAAATGAAGAATTCATTAAACTATTGTGTAACATAGGAAGAGGAAGAGAAAGAGGAGGGAGATGACAAAGAGGAAGAGAAAGAGACGGGAAAGGAGGAATTCAACGATAGTGCAACATAAGTCTAGGAAGAGAAAGAGGAGGAAGACGAGGAAAAGGAAAGGAAAGAGAAGGAAGAGGAGGAATCCAACGGTAGTATAACAGATGAAGAGAAAGAGAAGGAAGACGAGGAAGAGAGAGAGAAGGAAGAGGAGGAATCCAACGATAGCGTAACAGATTAAGAGAAAGAGGAGGAAGACGAGGAAGAGGAAGAGAAAGAGAAGGAAGAGGAGGAAGCCAATGATAGTGTAAGAGAAGAAGAGGAAGAGAAGGACGACGGAAATAAGGACGAGGAAGAGGCATTTGTGATACCTAGATGTAGAACCTGTCACCACCAAAGACAATTTGTGCACCAGTACACAAGGTGGTGGGATAGACTGAAAAGAAAGTAAAAAAAATAAATAAATAAATAAAAATCAGATTAAAAGATTAAAAAAGTGAATAGATGAAAAAAATAAAGATGAAAGAAAGAAAGATAAGAAATATAAAAGATAAAATGAAAAAAAAATACAAAAAGATAACAAAAAGATAATGGAAGTTGTCATGAATGAATGGCGACTCCTTCATTGTGAAATTTGTGATTTGTGTAAATAAAAAGAAAAAAGAAAATAAAAAGAGAAAGAAAGGAAGACGCGTGTTTGTAGTGAAGGATAAAATAAAATAAGGAAGGGAAAGAAAAAGGAAAATTAAACAAAAGAAAAGAAAAAAAGAGGACAAAAATTAGTCATTTGAAACGTATAATGCATTGTCTGAAATTGATGATTAGTGTAAAAAAAAAAAGAAAAAGAAAGAAAATAAAAGAAAGCGATTGTTTGCAGTGAATGATAACTAATGAGAGTTTTTGGCATGAAGGAAAGAAAAAAATAAAATAGAATAAAAATAAAAAAAATGATAAAAAGTTAAAATAGATAAAAAGATTTTTTTAAATATAAAAATGAATGAAAAAAGTTAATAAGATTAAAAAGATTAAAATTTTGAAAAAAAATAAATAAATAAATAAAAATAGATTAAAATTATGAAAAAATATATAAAAATAAGACAAAAGTTTAAACACAAAAAAAATAAATAGATAAAAATACAAAGAAAGATAGAACAATTAAAAAGATAAAGAAAAAAGTAATAAAACACTAAAAATAATTAATGAATTATTTGAAATGTATAATGCATTTTTTGAAATTTTGTGATTTTCTCAGAAAATAAAAAAAAAAGAAAAAGAAAAAATAATAATGATCAATGAAGGATGACTAATGAAAGTTTTTATCACCAGTCAATGGTGATGCTTGACTTTGTTTTGAAAACTGTGATGTTTAAAAAAAAATGTGAAAAAGACAAAAAGTAAAAAAAATGAAAAACTATAAAAGATTAGTTTTTTTAAATATGAAGAAAAGAATAAAATATACAAAAATAAAAATAAATAACAGAAGAAGAAATTAAAAATTAAAACAAAAAAAAACTAAAATAAAAACACAAAAAGATTAAAAAAAAGATAAAAACAAAAAAAATACAAAAGATAAGATGAAAAGACAAAAAACTAAAAAGATACAAAAATAAGAATAATGATAGATTAAAAGTATAAAAACACAAAATAAGAGAGGAAAGTTTAAAACACACAAAAATTATAAAAGATACAAGAAATACAAAAAGATAGAATAATAAAAGATAAAAAGATAGAAAAAATAAGATTATAAAAGATAATGAATATTGTTCGCATTAATGATTTGAAATGCATTTCTTGAAATCTGAGAATTTTGTAGATAAAAAAGATAAGGAAAAAGAAAAGTCAAGAAATATAAAGAAAAGAAAAGAAAACTAAAAAAAAAAAAGAAATGAGCGATGACCAATGAAAGTTGTTGTTATCAATGAATGTTGATTCTTCCCTTTGTTATGAAAATTGTCATGTGTCAAAAAAAAAAAAGAAAGAATAAAGAAAGAAAAAGAAGAAAAAGATGAAAACAAAAAAGAAGAAAAGGAAAGATCATATGAAAAATTATAAAAGTTAAAAAATAAAAATAAATAAATAAATAAATGAAAATTAAAATAAAAAAATAAAAATAAATGAGATAAAAAGATGAAAAGATTAAAAGACAAAAGAAGAAATAAAAAATAAATGTAAAATAAAATATAAAATAAAAATTTAACTTCAAAATATTAAAAATTATATATAAAAAAGAGAAAAAAGATTAAAAAATAAAAAAAATATATAATAAGGTAATGAAACTCTTTGGCATGAATCAATGGCGACTCCTGCCTTTTGTCATGAAATATGTGTAGCAGAAAAAGAAAATTATGAAATTGGCACAGAAGAAGAAAAGAAAGACAAGAAACAGGAGGAAGCCAAAGATACAGTGACAAAGGAAGAGGAAGAGAAACAAGAGGAAAAGGAGAATGAGGGAGTGAACAACGAGGAAGATAAGGAAGCCAGTGATGTACATGACGAGAAAAGTAAGAGAAAGAGGAGGGTGATGAGGAAGAGGAAGAGAAAGAGAAGGAAGAATTCATTCACGATAGTGTAACAAAAGAAGAGGAAAGGAAAGAGGAGGGAGATGAGGAAGAGAAAGAGAAAGAAAAGGAAGAATTCATTCAACGATTGTGTAACATAAGAAGAGGAAGAGAAAGATAAGGGAGATGAGGAAAAGGAAAAGTAAGGAAAGGAAGAGGAGGAAGCCAATGAAAGTGTAACAGAGAGAGAGGAGTTGAACGATAGTGTAACGTAAGAAGAGGAAAAGAAAGAGGAGGAAGACGAGGAAGAGGAAGAGAAGGACGAGGGAGACACGGACGAGCAAGAGGCACTTGTGATACCTAGATGTAGAACCTGTCACCACCAAGGACAATTTGTGCACCAGTACACAAGGTGGTGGGATGGGCTGGTGAGGGGCGCCACACACGCTCAAGGTGGTGATCTGTCTCACCAAACAAGAACACTTGTGTTTCTGAATCCATTAACAATTAACGAATTGAAAAATAGATAAATAAAGAAAGAAAGAAAGAATAAAACATAGAAAGGAAAAAAATATAAAAGATAAAGTAAAAAAAATAAAAAATAAAAACAAAAAAATGGAAAAAAACGAAAATATAAAAGTAAAAAATAAAATGAAAAAATAAAACAGAGAAATAAAAAAGAAAGAAAAAATGAAGATAAGATAAAAAAAATAATAAAAAGATTAAAAATAGCAAAAATATAAAAAAAAGATTACAACACAAAAAATAAACAAATAAAAGTAAAAAGATAAAAAGAAATAAAATAAGATAAAACAAGATAATCCTTTCACGGGAATACCAAAAAATTAGCAGCAGCAGAAGTAATGCATGAAATATTTATATAAGCATCTACAGAAAAAAAAGGGGAGGAAAAAGAATAGATTTTGCAATTTTTACCCAGTTTAAAGATTGCAGGTAACTGTAGAACAAGTAAAAGATGTCTCGCAGTGATTAGTAATTCAAGAAAGATGTATCAAGTACTAGTCAAAGGGTTAAAAAAGATAAAACAAAACAAAAATGATGAAAATAAAAAAAATGAAAAAAATATAAAAGATCTAAAAGATATAAAGATAAAAGATGAAAAGATTAAAAGGTAAAAAAAAAAGATATAAAAAATATACAAAAGAAAAAAGATAATAAAAAGACAATAAAACATGAAAAAGAGAAAACAATGAAGAAGGTAATGAAAATTGTTAGTTTTAATAAATGGTGTCTTCTGCTTTTGTCATAAAATTTGTTAATGGTGTAAAAAGTAATAGGAAAGAAAAAATAAAGAAGGAAGAAAACAAAAATTGGTGAAACCAAGAATATAAAAAAAAGGAATATAAAAAGGTAGAAAAGTATAAAAAGACATGAAAGGAAAAAAAATTAAAAGAAAAAAGAAAAGAAAATATGATATCAATAAAGATGAAACAGTTAAAGATAAAAAGATGAAAATATGAAGAAAAAAAGTAAGAAATAGAAAATATATAAATTTAAAAAATAGGTATAAAGATAAAAGATGAAAATATAACAAAAATAAAAAGATAAAAAATATATATAAGAATGATCGAAATGCTGAAAAAAAAATAAATAAGTTGTTTGCATGAATGAATGCTGACTCTTGTATTTATCATGAAATTTGTGATTTATACAAAAGAATAAGAGAGAAATAATGAAAAGAATTTTTTTTAATAAAAAAAGTAAAAAGAAATGAAAGATAAAAGATAAGAGATAAAAAGAAAAGATGAAAAATAAATTAAATTAAATTATTATAAAAAAAGGTAAAAATATAAGAAGATAAAAAATAAAATAATAAAAACAAATTGAATATAAAATTTTGAAATATAAAACGTTAAAAAGAAAAGTAAAAAAGAAAAAAAGAGATAATGAAAAAAAAGATAATGAAAGCTGTTGGCATGAATTAATGGTGAATTTGTGATTTGTGTAAAAATATAAGAAGAAAAGAAAAAAACTATGTTTGTAGTGAGCGATGACTAATGAACACTGTTGTCATGATGAAAAATTATTTGTTTGTGATTTATGTAAAAAAGAAAAAAAAAGGAAAATAATGGAAAAATAAAAGATTTTGTATGGTGTTTGGCCTTTAAGAAGATGGTTGTAAGTCAACGACCTTTGTTCCGGAGACTGTATTGCTGCCATGTATTAAGCATTGCGTGAAACTTGATATTGAAGAAAAAAAATTTACTACTAATTTACTACATCCTAAAATTTGTCATGCAAAAAAACTAAATAAAAGAGAAAGGAAAAGAATAAAAAGATCAAAGAAAAAAGAAAAAATAATAATTTCCGTCAGTTTAAGTGTATTAAGCATTACCTGAAATTTCTGACTTGTAAGATAAAAAGAAAAACGGAAAGAAGGTAAAAGTAACAAGAAAAGAAAAAAGATAATAAAGAAAGAAAGAAAAAGCAAAGATGAACGTTGCCATTTCAAACGTATTAAGCATTGTCTGAAGTTTGTCATTTGTGAAAAAAAAAAAGATAAGATAAAAATTTAAAAAAAAAAATAAAAAAAAAAGGATGAGTACTTATAGTGAGCGATGATTAATGAAAACTGTTGGCCTGAATGAGCTGTGGCTCCTGCCTTCATCATGGTTAGGGTGTTTGTAGAGCTTCATTCGTTATTAGTGATAAGGGGCTGTGTGTTTGTACAACTTAAATCATTGCTGCTAATAAGAACTGTTATTGCAAGTAATAATATATTTATTTTATATATATATATATATATATATATATATATATATATATATATATATATATATATATATATATATATATATATATATATATATATATATATATATATATATATATATATATATATATATATATATATATATATATATATATATATATATATATTTTAAATAGATAAAAAAAAAACATAAAATCTGTGTGATTAATTCCTTACAAGGATCAGTAAATAGTAAAACAAAATGAATGTGAAGTGGAAGAGCAAAAAAAAATAATAACGTAAAAAAAAAAATCGAAATGTTAAACATAAAGTGGAAGATGAAAGGAACTGAAGGCATGAACAAAAGGAGGAGAAAGGAAATGAGGGAAAGAGAAAAAACCCGCCTGGTGGGGACAAGAAGAATGTGTGTCAGCAGAGCGAGGGAGCAAGAAACATTTCTAGGGAACAAAAATGAACAAAGGAAAGGGAAGGGAACAGCAAAAAATAGTAATCCTGATGGTGGGCATAAAAGACAAATAAATCACTGCACAAGACTTTGCTCTTTCTTTTACCTCTGTTCTGTCCACCTCTATAATGCAAGAGTTAACCAGTATTCTCAATCATTCATTCCTTTTTCTATTGTTCTCTGGAACTCTGCCTAGTATACTCTGGAACTCTGTGTTTGTTTCTGTATTTCCTCATTGTTATGACTAGAATCTTTCAAGGTGGTTCCATGACATTTATCCTCTAATTTTGTATGATCCTTTTTTTATCTCTCATTAGGGACTGGCACTCTCACTGGGTCTTTTTTTTTTTTTCGCTGTTTTCTTGCCCTTGGCCCGTAGCCCTCTGAATACAAAATATTATCAAAAATGTGTTTGTTTATTTTTTATTTATTTATTTTATTTTATTTTTTTTTTTTATTATGTACAGTTATGCTAAAATGCATGCAAAACAACCTCTTTGGAGGAACAGAAAAACATTACCAAAGAAGTGTGTGTTGAATGTTTGGGTGTTTTTAAAATTTTGAATTTGGGTGTTTTTGAAGATAATAGTCACCAAAACGCTAAAACTCATGGAAAACACCTTGTACGGGAAAACAAAACAATATTATAAAAAAAATAAAAAGAAAACGTGTCTTTTGAGTGTTCTTTAGCTTCTTTGATACCTAAACGAATATCATGTGATCTGCATTCTATATGGAAAATTAGAACATCTTTAACAAATAATATATATTGTGAGTCTTTTGTTGAATACCTGTTGGCGCCAGGGGTATGAATGATGTTGACGCCAAGGGTTTGAACTTGGTTCACTCAGTTTGTGAGGAAGAATAGGATTACCAAGATTATTTGTATTGAGACTTTAAAGGGTATTGATATTTGATTTATTATTATATATGAATTTACATTAATTTGGGTATAAATTATGTGTTTGTTCATAGGTCGGTGTACAAATAAGCTGTGCCTGACACGTCATTGTTGCCTGCGGGTTTGCCACGTCGGCAGGCGAAACAGATGTTTGGGTTCACCACTGTTATTAAACTCAGTACACCAGGGGACTCGAGCTGTTTGAAAGCCCCCATGTGTTGCTCCACCTCGCGAGTTGTTTTCACCAGTTTCTCCTCCTATGGGACTTGTGTGGGAGGAACAGTGGTGCCCAGACCCTGTAGCAGGCTTTACGTGCTCAAGCGAACTGAACTTCTGTATACGTGCAGCAAGTTGTGGTGATTACTCGTGATGGCGGAGAAGGAGCAACTTGAAAGAGGACGGGCGGCTGCTCGAGGGTGGTGTACGAGAGCCTCCAAGGCTTTGCAGACTTTGCTTGAACTGCCAACTGGGTCCAGGGTGCAGCTGGAAGACGCTATAGCGGATTTAGATAAGCGTCTAGACACCTTGGACCGAGTTCAAGCGGAATATGAACTGACAATAAGTGACCCTGAGTTACTGGAAGCAGACCTGGACAAAGCAGATAGTTTACGCAGTGGTGTTGGAGCTGTTCAGGTGCAGGCTGGCGAACTGTTGGTGAAACTGGATAAGACTGCCGTCCATGAAGGGTCGGGAAGTAGTGAAGATAAGTCTGCAAGTGCAAGCGCAGTGTCTGCTAGTGCCAGTGTGAATCTTCCACGGCTCGACTTGCCGAAGTTTAGTGGTGAACTAACCCAGTGGCAGTCATTCTGGGATTTGTTCATGGCCATTGTTGCGCCCCTTCTCCTCCTCTAAGTCGACGAGACTTACCACTTGCTGTGTCGGGAGCTGACCTACCCTGACACCCTCCTTCTCCACCGTTCTATAGCTGATCTCCGTGGTAAATAAGGGGAAGAGACGAACAAGGATCACCACGATCTTCCACGCAGTGACAAGAAAAATGTGTAGTTGGGAATGGATGATTGATGAGAAAAAACAACGACGATAGCTTAAGCAACACCGTCTATTCAGGGTAAAAGACACACAGATAACACAACGCAATTAACACAATTGAAGGATGTCCTAAGAGGAGGAATTCGTCAAGAACACGAACCCACCTTCCTGACTATCACTATTAACCACGTGGTTACCAAAGCGGCTCTCTCGGCAAGCACAGGGAGGATGAGAGAGGAACGTCCTGCCCAGGCCGCAGCGAGTGAGAGAGAGAGAGCAAGCGCCCAGCCGCGCCTTTCCCGGGTCGGCGGCCACCCCACGTGACCCAGTTTAATCCCGGCCAGAGTAGTCGAGAACTCAATGCAGTACAAGGGAAGAATATTATTACATATATATAAATACTATAGAACCAAGGATGATGTTACAATCGTTTTAAGGTCACAAGAAGTGAAGTGACATATAACTAGGTATGGGAATAGCAAACATGTAAAATAGTTGACTCTTCCGTGGGAGTGGGGATAGTCTCGGCTGCTCTTGCCTTAATGACTCATAACCTAGCTAGCTAACTTAAACTACTAACTTAACAATATATAGATACATTTTCACAATATATACAAGGTAAAATAATAAGGATTAATTTGAGATATACGTCTAGCTTAAAATAGGACTGCATCAAATAAGATATTATTAATATTATAGATGTCTCACGTGTCTGGCCAGGAGGGTATTGTCTATTAGAAAGTGGCGCGTAGGCCTATAAGAAAGGGGTGACTAATTAAGTACATATATACACGTGACACCTCCCCCCAAAGGAAAGCGTTGAGATGGCGCAGACAGTGAAACGCTTAAATCTAATGATATTGCTTTAAGTACAGTAGCTCACTGTCAATTTATTGATTACACCTTAAATCTTATAGTTAAATTTGTACAAAATGGGATATGGATAAAATATAATTTATTAATGAGCACGAGACAACGCATCCGCCACGAGGTTTTCCTTCCCCCGTATATGGCGAATCTCAATGTTGTAAGGCTGCAGTGTGAGTGACCAACGCAACAGCCTCGAATTTTTCAGTTTCATTCTTTCTACGAATGTTAAGGGATTGTGGTCTGTTAAAACCAACAGCCGTGATTGACCGATATACACTTTAAAATGTTCGAGGGCCATGAGGAGAGCTAATGCTTCCTTTTCAATGGTTGCATAGCTTCGTTGATAACTTTTCAGTTTGTGCGAGTAGTACCCAATGGGGTGCAGAATACTGTCCTCACCTTCTTGGAGGAGTACGGCACCAGTTCCCAGGTCACTGGCGTCCACCTGTAGGACAAACGGCTTCTGCAAGTCGGGAGCTCTCAGAACAGGAGTGTCAGTTAAGAGGGCCTTTAGAGTGGCAAAGGCATGCTGAGCGTCTGGAGTCCAGGCGAACACCCTCTTCGAGCTGAGCATATCTGTCAGAGGGGCTGCCACAGTGGAGAAGTTTGGGCAGAAGCGTCTGTAGTAGGTGGCCATGCCAAGGAACCTCATCAGTGCTTTTTTGTTGTCAGGCACAGGATACTGGGTGATGGCTTCTATCTTGGCGTTCACTGGTAGGACTCGGCCTTGACCCACAACATGCCCAAGGAATGTGACTTGTGCATGTCCAAACTCACTCTTTGTTAGGTTGATGGTGAGGTTGGCTGCGGTGAGGCGCTGGAAGAGGTCACGAAGGCGTTGCAGGTGTTGTCCCCAGTCATCGCTAAACACCACCAGGTCGTCCAGGTAGCACCTTACACCACTGAGGCCCATCACTACATGGTTCATAAGGCGTTGGAAGGAACTAGGGGCGTTCCGCATGCCAAAGGGGAGAACCTTGAAGTGGTAGAGCCCTTCTGGAGTGATGAAGGCCGAGATTTGGGAAGCCCTCTCCGTCAGGCCAAGTTGGTAGTAGCCCTGGAGGAGGTCGAACTTGGAGACGTACCTCGCCCGCCCCAGGTCGTCGATGATGTCGTCCATCCTAGGCAGAGGGAAAGAGTCTGGGACTGTTACCGCATTGACTTTGCGGTAGTCCACACACATCCGCACCTTCCCGTTGGATTTGGGCACCATCACTACTGGGGACGCCCAGGGGCTCAGGCTCGGCTCGATGAGGCCTTGCTCCAGCAGCCGTTGGACCTCCTGGCGAAGGACCTCCCGCTTCTCGGCATTCAGCCTATAGGGTGGCTGACGGATAGGAGGAGCGCCTTTCACGTCGACGTCGTGGCATAGCAGAGGGCAGAGGCTGGGGTTGTCGTGGAAGAGCGTCGGATGTTCCTGCAGCAGACGTAGCACTTCAGCAGCTTGTTCCGACGGAAGGTGAGCCAGTTTCTCTCCGGGGTTTTGCAACACCTCAGAGTTACGCAACACTGGGTCTACTACCGCATCAACGCTTTCCTCATGGCCACTCGACACTAAAAGACACTGGCTTTCCCGAGGCGCATTATTTTCAGTATCACTGCTGGTATGAAATGGTTTAATTAAATTTATATGTACCAGTCGGGTTTTCTTCCGACGTTCTGGTGTACTGATCACATAATTCACCTCATTTATTTTTTTAATGACCTTATATGGTCCACAAAACCTTGATTGGAAGGGACTTAGATGGAGGGGTAGGAACACTAGCACTTGGTCACCAGGGTGGAATTCACGGCTTTGCACCTTGTGGGTCTGGTCATAATGAGCCTTCATTTTCACTTGTGCCCCTTGCAAATTTTCTGAGGCAACTCGTTGGGCAATGCACATTCGCTCCCTGAAACGCTTGACGTAAGCAGCCAATGGCACGGCCGCTGACTCGTCAAGGAAGCATTCCTTGAGGGCCTTTAGGGGACCTCTGACCTCGTGCCCATACACGAGTTGGAAGGGAGTGAATCCTAGGGACTCCTGAACACTATCCCTGATGGCAAAAAGGAGGAGGTGGATTCCTTCATCCCAATCCTTCCCTGTCTCTAAAACAAAGGAACGGCACATAGTTTTTAGAGTTTGGTGGAATCTCTCCACTGCTCCCTGGGATTCAGGGTGGTAGGCCGTTGATCTGTACTGCCGGACTCCCAGGGTCGCCATCACCTGCTTGAATAATCCAGAAGTAAAGTTGGTTCCCTGATCGGACTGCACAGAAAGGGGCAGACCGACCTGGGTGAAAAACCTGCTCAGGGCTTGGATTACAAGTTTAGCCGTGATGCGGCGAAGGGGAATTGCTTCAGGGTAATGGGTAGCTCTGTCCATAATTGTTAATAGGAAAGCATTCCCTCTGGCTGACTTAGGGAGTGGTCCTACGCAGTCGATGATTATATGGGTAAATGGATCTCCCACTGCTGGAATAGGATGCAAGGGAGCGGGGTTAATGGTTGGGCAGGGCTTGCCCGACACCTGGCAAATCCTACACGATTTACAATATTCGGCCACAGATTTTTTCTGATAGGGCCAATAGAAGTGCATGGATATCTTATGGTGGGTCTTCCTGACTCCCAGATGACCACCTACCCCATCATGTGCTAATTTTAATATATCTCCCTGCAAGGAGCTAGGAATAACAACCTGGTGGATCACCCGCCAGTCGTGATCTGCAGGGACATCTGCTGGGCGGAACTTCCTCATCAAAACTCCTCCCTCCAGATAAAAACAACGGGGAAGATGATCTCTCTCTGAGGGGTTAACAACGTGATCAAAGCACACCTTCAGTTGGGGATCCCTGGCCTGTTCCGCAATTAGAGTGGAGCGGGTTACAGGGGTGCCTTCAATACAATGCACCACAGGATCTGAGTTTAGAGAGGACTCAGGGGGATCTGGCTCCTTACCAGCCTGTTGAAAAAAATCCTGCAGGGAAAATTCCGGACTGAGGGTGTCATGGCCTACAGTATTACCTATGGTCGTCTTGGAAGGGTGTGGCTCTGAAGGAGCGTTGGAAGCCATGCGGCAGCTGGCACTACGCGTGACCACGCACACAGGCGATACCTTGGGTGGCATAGGGTCAGGTGGGTTCCCATGGTTGGTCGAGGGAGCTGTTTGGCCTGGCATATTTTCCACCGTCACATTCCCTAACACCAGAGATACTCCATCCACTGGGATCTCGTCCACTATACCGGCAGTGATGTAACCAGACACCACAGGTGACTGCAGGTAAATCCGACACAGGGGTACCTCACCCTGAGAGAAGAGCCCTTTGACCCGTAAGGAACCTCCTACCTGGCACTGTGAGAGAGGAGGGACTACCTTCCGCAAAACAAAATTATGGAGAGCACCCGAATCCCTGAGTAGAGTAATAGGTATGGAAGGTTGGGAATCACCATGCAGAGACACTGAACCACTAAAACAGTATGGTTTATAATATTCATGAACATCAGAAGGGACATTATTACAAATATTCTGAAAATTATGGACCTTGCCCAAAGCAGGAATATCACCCGATGGGGACACCGGCTCCACCAAAGGATCATTAGTCTTGCTAACCAAGAGAGCGGGGCTGGCATTATACTTTCCTCTTTTGGGGCATTTATCTTTAAGGTGACCCGTCTGCTTGCAATAGGCGCAGCGGCTCACAAGAAAACATGTGGCAAGAGTATGATTGGGCTTCTTGCAGTAGGTGCAGCCAAGTTGATTGGTAGGGAGTTTGTTAGAAGTGGAACCAGCCGTACGCACATCTCGGTTAGCAGACTCACCTGAAGCAGATGGGGTGAACCTGGGTCGTCCGGACAGATGAGACGTGGAGGCTGATTCCCTGGATCCCATGACAGTGGAGTTAGGCTGGAGGGCTGACTGACTGAGGGGTACCTTGCGGCTGAAATGAACATTTGGGTTTAATATGAGATAGTGGTCAGAAGCTGGTCCAGCAGACTCCAGGTCATGCTTTCCCAGCCCCTCCAGATAAGATTGTAATTGAGGAGGCATGCTGGATTTCACTTCTTCATACACAAATAGCTCTAAAAGTTTCTTATAACTTCCCCCAACCCCCTCACTGTCTACCCAGCGTTTTGCTTGGGCCATTTTCTCCCTGAAGAATTCTACACAAGTCTGGTTGGGTTGTTTGAGAGTGGATCTGAAGATTTTCCTGTAGTGCGAGGGGACACGCTCATAGGCCCTCAAAACAGTGGACTTGATTGTAGAGTAGTCACGGGATTCTTCGGCTGTCAATGCAGTGTACGCCTGTCTAGCTGCCCCGGTGAAGACATTGCTGAGGAGTGGGGCCCAGCGATGGAGAGGCCACTGATGTATGGAGGCATTCTTCTCGAATTGCGAAAAAAAATCCTCTGGGTCTTTCTCACAGAAGGGAGGGACGTACTTCTCAGCTTTATCATCCCGGGACATCTCCCGAGCCCTATTTTGCTCTCTCAGGAGTTCCAGACGGATCCGATCCCTCTCGATGCTGAGCTTGGCCCCCTCAGTATCCCCAATGAATGCAGGGAAGGCTTCTTCTACCCCCTCTTGGCTAAATATGTTTTCATTGACTAGATGCTCGAGGACGATATTTTGAAGATGAGCCTTGTTGAACGAAGCCCTGACTTCCAGCTGGAAGTGGGTAGCCAAGCGGGCCCACTGACTCTTTGGAAGGGGCACAAGAGCTCCAACTGAGGGATTCTCTATAAACTCCTCCAGATCCAACATGTTTGCTAATAAAGAATAGAATTCTAGAACAACTAACTAGCTAGCTAATGGAACAGCCACAAAGAAAGGAACACAAGTAGAAATCACGAAATGGTATCAATATGAAGTGATTTGGTCCCTAAAGGGATAAAACTTAAGCTGCACAGCCACCAGATGAGAGAAGCAGAATGATACAGCTAAAAAGTAAAATGCCAACAATACTAGAATACAGTTACTGAAAAACACTGGAGAACACAGATAAAGGAGCACTGCACCAAGTAGACTACCCCCCAAAACACGTGGGATGATACAGTACAGCAACTCACAAAATAAGGAACAAGACGACACTGCCCACCAACACGTGGGAATATTCATACAGTACTAGAATTGATAAAACGTTGACAAAATACGTGGAATGATACAGCACAGCAATCACATGAATCAAAAGTGGATAACCGAAGCACTGATTTATATTATTCATCCATCAAGAAAATCACATCCCGGTCAGGCCCCCATTTGTTGCGCCCCTTCTCCTCCTCTAAGTCGACGAGACTTACCACTTGCTGTGTCAGGAGCTGACCTACCCTGACACCCTCCTTCTCCACCGTTCTATAGCTGATCTCCGTGGTAAATAAGGGGAAGAGACGAACAAGGATCACCACGATCTTCCACGCAGTGACAAGAAAAATGTGTAGTTGGGAATGGATGATTGATGAGAAAAAACAACGACGATAGCTTAAGCAACACCGTCTATTCAGGGTAAAAGACACACAGATAACACAACGCAATTAACACAATTGAAGGATGTCCTAAGAGGAGGAATTCGTCAAGAACACGAACCCACCTTCCTGACTATCACTATTAACCACGTGGTTACCAAAGCGGCTCTCTCGGCAAGCACAGGGAGGATGAGAGAGGAACGTCCTGCCCAGGCCGCAGCGAGTGAGAGAGAGAGAGCAAGCGCCCAGCCGCGCCTTTCCCGGGTCGGCGGCCACCCCACGTGACCCAGTTTAATCCCGGCCAGAGTAGTCGAGAACTCAATGCAGTACAAGGGAAGAATATTATTACATATATATAAATACTATAGAACCAAGGATGATGTTACAATCGTTTTAAGGTCACAAGAAGTGAAGTGACATATAACTAGGTATGGGAATAGCAAACATGTAAAATAGTTGACTCTTCCGTGGGAGTGGGGATAGTCTCGGCTGCTCTTGCCTTAATGACTCATAACCTAGCTAGCTAACTTAAACTACTAACTTAACAATATATAGATACATTTTCACAATATATACAAGGTAAAATAATAAGGATTAATTTGAGATATACGTCTAGCTTAAAATAGGACTGCATCAAATAAGATATTATTAATATTATAGATGTCTCACGTGTCTGGCCAGGAGGGTATTGTCTATTAGAAAGTGGCGCGTAGGCCTATAAGAAAGGGGTGACTAATTAAGTACATATATACACGTGACACCATGGTAGACGACTCTACTCTACCAGCCATCAGCAAGTTCACCTATCTGCAGGCCTTATTGGAAGGTGAGGCCAAGTCTATCATCCAAGGCTTGTCACTTACTGCAGTTAATTATGCTGTGGCCTGTAATCTGTTGAAGGAGTGGTATGGGAAGCCAGAGAGGATTATCTTCGCCCACATTCAAGCTCTTCTTGGCTTGAGCATGCCGTTCAAGCCTCAAGGATCTATGACTTATGTGTCTGCCTTGAGGAAGCTGCAGGATGACCTCCTGATCCACATCAGGAGTTTGGAGGCACTGGGGGTAAGTGGCAGTGAGTTTGGCCTCTTCCTCACCCCAGTGATTTTGTCTCGTCTGCCGAGCGACATCCATTTGGAGTGGTTGAAGGAAGGATTGGGTCACGAAAGGGATCTCGCATGGCTGCTGGATTTTCTTAGGAAGGAGATTGAGCGTTGTGAACGCTCAGACTCCTTTAAGGACGTGACTACTGCTGCAGGGACAGACAGCCGCATTGTGAGGGAGTCGGAGAGAAGAAAGTCTCCTAGTTCTGCATTTGCTCTTCAGACAGTCTCAGAGACATATTCAGGTGGTTGTGGATTTTGTAATAAGTCCCATTCCAGTGAAAAGTGCTTTAAAGATATCAAACTTTCACATGCAGAATGACTGGAAAATATTCGTTCTGCTGAGCACGTAGCTAGAGGTTGCAAGGCAAAGTGCTCTAAGTGTAAGGGCAACCATAATGTCCTTCTCTGGTCAAAGGATAATGTTTCACCTAAGGGCAGGGCTGTTAGTCAGCCGGCCAAGGAGAGTGAAGGTGAAACGTTAGATACCAAACGGGATGTCTGTCAAAGGTGGCGGTGTGTACAAGTGGCTTTGCTTTGCTCTCTGAGTTTTCTCTGAGTTTTGTGGTTTACTTACTCTTGCCTGTGTGCTGAAATACCCTGAAAATGGTAATGAGCGCGTGTGGTTCATGCGAGGAGAGTGTTGCAAACAGGCAAAGGGCTGTGGCATGCGAGAGATGCATGGCCTGGTTCCATGTAGCCTGTGTGGGCATGAGGGAGGCCAACATGAAGGCGCTGGGGTTCGAACTTCTGGTGTTCCTCTCCAGGGAATGCCTGAGCAAGAGCCTCAATGAGTGGAGGAACCAGGATGAAGAAAAAGAAGAGAGAGTGGAGCAGAGCACCCAGACAGAAAACCTGATGAAAGAGGCAGAAGCACAGACGACGAAGACTGAAGAGAGAAAAGACCAGCAAGAAGTGGTGGAAGTGGCCAGAACAGACAGACGCCCAAGGAAGAAGAGAATGGTAATCAAGAAAGCCCCAGTACGTGTCATTGGAGACAGCATGGTAAGGAAGACTCCCGACTTTGTGAGAAGGGGAATTGAGTGCACCAGCATGGGAGGTGCTAAGATCCAAGACGTCAAGAGGAAAGTCAAGGAAGAAGTGCAAGAAATGGAAGAGAGAAGCCTGCTAGTTATCCAAGGAGGAGGCAACAACTTAATAGAGGCAGGTGCTGAAGACACAGTAAAGGAAGTGATAGAAGCAGTGAGGGCAGCAGAAGAAAAGAAGATGTGTGTGGCTGTGGTGGGGGTCCTGCGGCGCCCACGGGAAGGAGAAACTCAGAAGAGAAACGAACCGCAAGATATGCATGGAACTCATGAAGGTCAAGATGGAATGGATGGCAGAGAAGAAGGGCAACGTGAGCTTCCTAGACATGGATGGGATCCTTGACCAGGACAAATTCTTCGGGAGAGACGGGGTCCACCTCAACCACAACGGGAATGAGAAGCTAGGACGTCGACTGGCCGAGTGGATGAGGGCGAGGCAGGTGTGTTGTGTGGACGACGCATGACAAGGAGGACCCACTGATGTCAGCGAACATGGAAGAAAAGAGACTAACCAGGCAAGTAAATGTGTGAAGATTGGCTGTATGAATGTGAGAGGATGGGGTGTGGGCAAGTTTGAGGATGTATGCAAGGAGCTCAGGGAGTGGAGGTTCGATTTAGTCAGGCTCACTGAGACTCACCTGAGAGATGATGTACGAATGGAGGGATGCGAGTATGTTATGATTGGAAAGGGGCGTAAGGCACAGGAAACACTGGGAGGAGGCGTAGCCCTACTCTACAAGAAAGAAAGAGGACTGAAAGTAGAGGAGATTGATGTGGGAGAGTGTACAAGTAGTGAGGATGTGCTTGCAGTCAGAGTGGAATGCATGGATGGTCGTGGCAGACCAGAGAAGGTGGTACTGGTGGTAGCATACATGATTGTCATGGGTGAAAGAGCAGAGAGGGAAAATAGGAGGAAGTAAGACATACTTAAGAAAGTTGTGAGAGAGCATGGAGAGGAGAGAGTGCTAGTTATGGGTGACATGAATGCACATGTGGGAATACTGGGGGAACAGGTGAACAGGAATGGCGAAATGCTTGGAGAGTTTGTTGATGAACTGGAGCTGGAAAATCTGAATGTTACTTTGGCTGAGGGGCATGTGACTTGGAGTGCAAGAGAGCAGGAATAGGCAATTGACTACGTGTTGGTGAATGGAAAAATGCGTGAAATTGTGTCGCATATGTGGATAGACGAGGATGGTTTGGTTGATATTGTGTCTAATCACAACATGCTGGTTGTGGAGTGTTTGATGCAGGGTAGGAATGAAGTGAAAGTGGCAAGTAAGAAAAAGAAGTGGAGACTGAGAGATGTAGGGTGGGAGAACTTTCAGGTTGATCTGAGTGAGAGAAGCTGGGACAACGAAAGTGTGCATGACGTGGAGCATCTGAATGAGAAACTGGTTGAGGACGTGAGGGGTGCTGCTGAGAACCAGATAGGATTTGTGAGAGTAGGTAGAAGAAAGAATGTATGTAAACCATGGTGGAATGATGAAATCAGATTGGCTAGGAAGGAGCAAAAGAGAATGTGTAGACAGTGTAGATGACTGAGGAAAAAGAGGCATGAAAGTGATGAGGCAGAGAATGAGTATCAGAATGCATGGGCAGCATATGTGAAGTAGCAGCGGTTGACAAGACGAATGATAATGAATGCTAAAGTGAAGAGTGAAAGGAGTGTGATTCAATCTTTAAGGGAGAAAGGTATGGAAGGTGGCCGTAAATGGTACAAGTTCATGAGAGGTGAGAATATGTCAGGCAGTGTTGGTGCGGAGAGTCTAAAAGTGGAGGGTGTAGTTATAACAGAGAAGGACGGAATCAGGGAGGCAATCAAAGGGTTCTGGGAAGAAGTAGGTGGGGTAGGTGAGATGTTTAGTGTGAGAGAAGGATGTGTAACACTGGAAAGGAAGAATGCAGATGAACTGGATGAAAGAATCAGTAGGGATGAAGTGGAGAGGTGTGTGAGAAGGCAGAAGAATAGCAAGGCAGCAGGTCCAGGTGATATACCCTATGAGTTCTACAAGAATGGTGGGAAGGTAGTGATAGACAGAATGAGTGAGTTATTCAACCGAGTGTGGGATGAAGAGAGAGTGCCAAGAAAGTGGAATGAGAGCCGAGTGTGTCTGTTGCATAAGGGGGGATTTAAGAGTAAGAATGAGCTGAAGAACTACAGGCCAATTGCATTAGTGAATACAATAGGTAAAGTTTTCAGTGCAGTGCTGAATGGGAGTCTGTGTGAATGGATTGAGAGAGCTGGAGTGCTGGGTGAAGAACAGAATGGTTTTCGTAGGGACAGGAGAGCTGAGGACAATATGTTTGTGGTGAATGAAATGACTGAGAAGAAAAAGAAGGATGGGGGTAAATTGTACCTAGGTTTTCTGGATATAGAGAAAGCTTATGATAGAGTGAACAGAGAAATGCTAGGTAGAGTCTTAGAAAAGATTGGATTGAGTGCAGAGATAGTTAACATAGTGCAAAGTATGTATGTGGACACAAGAGATAGATACAGACTACGAGACAGAAACAGACTGGGTGAAGAGTGAGAGAGGAGTTAGGCAGGGCTGTATATTGTCACCAACCCTTTTTAGCCTGTATACAGAGGAGCTAGCAGCCAGGATGAGAAGAATGAATGTAGGGTTAAGTGTGGGGAATGATAAAGTATGTGTGCTCCTTTATGCAGATGACATAGTTGTTGTGAGTGAATCGGCAGATGAGCTTCAAAGTTTGTTGGATGTAGTGGATGGCTATGGTAAAGACTTTGGAGTAAGGTTTAGCAGTGAGAAAAGCAAAGTAATGATTGTGAATAGGTCAGAGGATGAAAGTAATGTGGTATGGAGACTTGGAGAGAATGAGTTGAGACAGGTGCAAGAATACAAGTACTTAGGGATGTGGATGAGTCCTAGTGGGTGTGCAAAGGCAAAGAATGAAAAGATAAGTATAGTAAACCAGTGGGTAGGTCGATTGGGAAGCGCGGCAAGGATGAGAGCAAGTAAGTATGATGTGTTGAGAGAAGTGTGGAAGAGTGTGGCTGTGCCATGTATAATGTATGGTATGGATGTGATTGCATGGAATGAAAGTGAAATTGATAAGTTAGAAGTGGGCCAGAATAGAGTAGCAAGGATGGCACAGAGTGCACCGAGGTGCACAGCAGTTGAAGCCTTGAGAGGTGACATGGGATGGAGCACCTTTAGAGAAAGACTCACAAAAGCCACACTTAGGTACAAGATTAGGCTTGAGAGAATGGATGATGCAAGAATAGCAAGGAAGGTGTACCTGTGGAATGAAAGTGGAAGCAAATGGAGAAAGAGATGCATGAGAATGACAGACAGGAATGGATTGCAAGTTGTGTGGGCGATAAGAATGGCTGGGAGGAATAAAAATGAGCGTGAATGGGTGGTAACAAGAGGAGGCAGAGTGGGAGCCGAATGGGATGTGAGAAAATGGAAGAATGAGATAGACAAAGAAGTGAAATGTGTGGGATAGAATGAATGGAAGAATGAAATGGAAAGAAAGAAGACCCTGGAATGGTACAAGGAAAAAGAGGCCCCGAGGTATGAAAGGTGGTATGATGGAAGCCTGGGCGGTGATCTTCTCTTCCGAGCGAGGGCACAGTGTATGGATGTGAATGCAAGGAGTTACAGGTGGTCTGAGTTCCGCAGTAAAGTGTGCCAGATGTGTGACATGGGAGAGGATGAGACGGTGGAACATGTGGTGCTGGAGTGTGTGAAGTATGCCAGAGACAGGTATGAGATGATGCAAGTGATACTGACTGAGTTAGGGCATGATAGGAATGAAAGAGTGGAGAAGACAGGAAAGGAATGGATGGTGTTGTTGCTGGGACTGTGTAGAGAGGCGAATGAAAGGATGATTGAGGCGGTGAAAGATTTTTTGGAGAGAATGTGGCGTGCCAGGTGTATGAACGATTAGGATAGAGGATGCTGTTCGTTTCTCTTTTTTTTTCCCCCTTCTACAGGAGTTGCCGATCCAAAGGCCTGGCTCAGGAGTGATCCTGTGCCACCTGTACCATCAAGATCAAGATCAAGATCTAGTTGGATGTGATTGCATGGAATGAAAGTGAAATTGATAAGTTAGAAGTGGGCCAGAATAGAGTAGCAAGGATGGCACTGAGTGCACCGAGGTGCACAGCAGTTGAAGCCTTGAGAGGTGACATGGGATGGAGCACCTTTAGAGAAAGACTTACAAAAGCCACACTTAGGTACAAGATTAGGCTTGAGAGAATGGATGATGCAAGAATAGCAAGGAAGGTGTACCTGTGGAATGAAAGTGGAAGCAAATGGAGGAAGAGATGCATGAGAATGACAGACAGGAATGGATTGCAAGTTGTGTGGGCGATAAGAATGGCTGGTAGGAATAAAAATGAGCGTGAATGGGTGGTAACAAGAGGAGGCAGAGTGCGAGCCGAATGGGATGTGAGAAAATGAAAGAATGAGATAGACAAAGAAGTGAAATGTGTGGGACTGAATGAATGGAAGAATGAAATGGAAAGAAAGAAGACCTTGGAATGGTACAAGGAGAGAGAGGCCCCGAGGTATGAAAGGTGGTATGATGGAAGCCTGGGCGGTGATCTTCTCTTCCGAGCGAGGCCACAGTGTATGGATGTGAATGCAAGGAGTTACAGGTGGTCTGAGTCCCGCAGCAAAGTGTGCCAGATGTGTGACATGGGAGAGGATGAGACGGTGGAACATGTGGTGCTGGAGTGTGTGAAGTATGCCAGAGACAGGAATGAGATGATGCAAGTGATACTGACTGAGTTAGGGCATGATAGGAAGGAAAGAGTGGAGAAGACAGGAAAGGAATGGATGGTGTTGTTGCTGGGACTGTTTAGAGAGGCGAATGAAAGGATGATTGAGGCGGTAAAAGAGTTTCTGGAGAGAATGTGGCGTGCCAGGTGTATGAACAATTAGGATAGAGGATGCTATTCGTTTCTCTTTCCCCGCCCCCCCCTTTGTACAGGAGTTGTCGATCCAAAGGCCTGGCTCAGGAGTGATCCTGTGCCACCTGTACCATCAAGATCAAGATCAAGATCATTCTTCACATTTTAAACTTTTTCCCTTTCTACAGGAGTTGCCGATCCAAAGGCCTGGCTCAGGTCTTGATCTTGATCAAGCTGGAGCTGGAAAATCTGAACGTTACTTTGGCAGAGGGGCGTGTGACTTGGAGTGCAAGAGAACAGGAATCGGCAATTGACTACATGTTGGTGAATGGAAGAATGCGTGAAATTGTGTCGCACATATGGATAGATGAGGATGGTATGGTTGATATTGTGTCCGATCACAACATGCTGGTTGTGGAGTGCTTGATGCAGGGTGGGAATGAAGTGAAAGTGGCAAGTAAGAAAAAGAAGTGGAGACTGAGAGATGTAGGGTGGGAGAACTTTCAGGTTGATCTGAGTGAGAGAAGCTGGGACGACGAAAGTGTGCATGACGTGGAGCATCTGAATGAGAAACTGGTTGAGGACGTGAGGGGTGCTGCTGAGAACCAGATAGGGTTTGTGAGAGTAGATAGAAGAAAGAATGTATGTAAACCATGGTGGAATGATGAAATCCGAGCGGCTAGGAAGGAGCGAAAGAAAATGAGTAGACAGTGTAGATGGCTGAGGAAAAAGAGGCATGAAAGCGATGAGGCAGAGAATGAGTATCTGAATGCATGGGCAGCGTATGTGAAGCAGCAGCGGTTGACGAGACGAATGATAATGAATGCTAAAGTGAAGAGTGAAAGGAGCGTGATTCAATCTTTAAGGGAGAAAGGTATGGAAGGTGGCCGTGAATGGTACAAGTTCATGAGAGGTGAGAATATGTCAGGCAGTGTTGGTGTGGAGAGTCTAAAAGTGGAGGGTGTAGTTATAACAGAGAAGGATGGAATCAGGGAGGCAATCAAAGGGTTCTGGGAAGAAGTAGGTGGGGTAGGTGAGATGTTTAGTGTGAGAGAAGAATGTGTAACACTGGAAAGGAAGAATGCAGATGAACTGGATGAAAGAATCAGTTGGGATGAAGTGGAGAGGTGTGTGAGAAGGCAGAAGAATGGCAAGGCAGCAGGTCCAGATGATATACCCTATGAGTTCTACAAGAATGGTGGGGAGGTAGTGATAGACAGAATGACTGATTTATTCAACCGAGTGTGGGATGAAGAGAGAGTGCCAAGAAAGTGGAATGAGAGCCGAGTGTGTCTGTTGCATAAGGGAGGATTTAAGAGTAAGAATGAGCTGAAGAACTACAGGCCAATTGCATTAGTGAATACAGTAGAAAAAGTTTTCAGTGCAGTGTTGAATGAGAGTCTGTGTAAATGGATTGAGAGAGCTGGAGTGCTGGGTGAAGAACAGAATGGTTTTCGTAGGGACAGGAGAGCTGAGGACAAAATGTTTGTGGTGAATGAAATTATTGAGAAGAAAAAGAAGGATGGGGGTAAATTTTACCTAGGTTTTTTGGATATAGAGAAAGCTTATGATAGAGTGAACAGAGAAATGTTAGGTAGAGTCTTAGAAAAGATTGAATTGAGTGCAAAGATAGTTAACATAGTGCAAAGTATGTATGTGGACACAAGAGCTAGATACAGGCTAGGAGACATAGAAACAGACTGGGTGAAGAGTGAGAGAGGAGTTAGGCAGGGCTGTATATTGTCACCAACCCTTTTTAGCCTGTATACAGAGGAGCTAGCAGCCAGGATGAGAAGAATGAATGTAGGGTTAAGTGTGGGGAATGATAAAGTATGTGTGCTCCTTTATGCAGATGATGTAGTTGTTATGAGTGAATCGGCAGATGAGCTTCAAAGTTTGTTGGATGTAGTGGATGGCTATGGTAAAGACTTTGGAGTAAGGTTTAGCAGTGAGAAAAGCAAAGTAATGATTGTGAATAGGTCAGAGGATGAAAGTAATGTGGTATGGAGACTTGGAGAGAATGAGTTGAGACAGGTGCAAGAATACAAGAACTTAGGGATGTGGATGAGTCCTAGTGGGTGTGCAAAGGCAAAGAATGAAAAGATAAGTATGGTAAACCAGTGGGTAGGTCGATTGGGAAGCGCGGCAAGGATGAGAGCAAGTAAGTATGATGTGTTGAGAGAAGTGTGGAAGAGTGTGGCTGTGCCATGTATAATGTATGGTATGGATGTGATTGCATGGAATGAAAGTGAAATTGATAAGTTAGAAGTGGGCCAGAACAGAGTAGCAAGGATGGGACTGAGTGCACCGAGGTGCACAGCAGTTGAAGCCTTGAGAGGTGACATGGGATGGAGCACCTTTAGAGAAAGACTCACAAAAGCCACACTTAGGTACAAGATTAGGCTTGAGAGAATGAATGATGCAAGAATAGCAAGGAAGGTGTACCTGTGGAATGAAAGTGGAAGCAAATGGAGGAAGAGATGCATGAGAATGACAGACAGGAATGGATTGCAAGTTGTGTGGGCGATAAGAATGGCTGGTAGGAATAAAAATGAGCGTGAATGGGTGCTAACAAGAGGAGGAAGAATGGGAGCCGAATGGGATGTGAGAAAATGGAAGAATGAGATAGACAAAGAAGTGAAATGTGTGGGACTGAATGAATGGAAGAATGAGATGGAAAGAAAGAAGACCCTGGAATAGTACAAGGAAAAAGAGGCCCCGAGGTATGAAAGGTGGTATGATGGAAGCCTGGGCGGTGATCTTCTCTTCCGAGCGAGGGCACAGTGTATGGATGTGAATGCAAGGAGTTACAGGTGGTCTGAGTCCCGCAGCAAAGTGTGCCAGATGTGTGACATGGGAGAGGATGAGACGATGGAACATGTGGTGCTGGAGTGTGTGAAGTATGCCAGAGACAGGAATGAGATGATGCAAGTGATGCTGACTGAGTTAGGGCATGATAGGAATGAAAGAGTGGAGAAGACAGGAAAGGAATGGATGGTGTTGTTGCTGGGACTGTTTAGAGAGGCGAATGAAAGGATGATTGAGGCGGTGAAAGAGTTTCTGGAGAGAATGTGGCGTGCCAGGTGTATGAACAATTAGGATAGAGGATGCTGTTCGTTTCTCTTTTTTTTTCCCCCTTTCTACAGGAGTTGCCGATCCAAAGGCCTGGCTCAGGAGTGATCCTGTGCCACCTGTACCATCAAGATCAAGATCAAGATCTTCCCAACAGCAAAAGTTAAAGTGTATGGAAAGCATGGCAAGTACAGTGAAGCTACCTTGTTGTTCGACTCTGGGGAAGATCGATCCTATGTGTCAAGTGAATTTGTAAGGAAGGTTAGGCCTACATGGGTATCTTCTGAACAGATGTCCTATTCTACATTTGGGGGAAGTAAGAGTTCTAGATCTACCTGGTGTAATGTTTATGACCTGAATTTAGTCGATGTTAATAATGAAGTTGTGTGTTTACTTGCAGCTGAAGTGCCCACAATATGTGCTCCATTATTACGTCCTTGTGTTCCAGCTGAAACCCTACTGCCCTTTAAGTGTGTGCAGTTAGCAGATGAGTATCAGCGGGACAGGAAGGTAAATGTTGACATTTTGATAGGACTTGACGCCTATTGGAAATTTGTAATCTCCAACAAGAATTTGCAGGTTGAGGGACTAGTAGCTCAAGAGACCGTGTTTGGTTGGATCTTGTCTGGGATTTGTGCTTCGGCATCCAAGGGAAATGTTAAGTTGTCTCAGATGTCATGCATTAACAATTTCAATGAGAATGAGTTACATAAGTTTTGGAATTTAGAGTCAGTTGGAATTTGTAACAAGGACATACATCCTGATGTTAACAACCATCCTGTGTTAAAATCCTTTTCAGGGACAGTTAAGTTTAAGGATGATAGATATGAGGTTGCTTTTCCCTGGAAATCGGATCATAAGTGTAGCCTCCAAAATAATGAATGGCTTGCAAGAAAAAGGTTGTTATGTTTGATGCATAAATTTAAATCCAATCCAAAACTTCAGGAGGAGTATGATGCCATATCTAAGGGTTACGAATGGGATACGGCAAGGCATCATTGAAGAGGTACCTGAGGGTGAGATGAACAGCCCATACCCCACATTCTACCTTCCTCATCATCCTGTCATCAGGGAAATCAGCACCACAAGTAAAAAGTAAGACCAGTCTTTGACGCATCTGCTGTGAGCTATAATGGAGTCTCATTAAATCACTGTCTTGAGGTGGGTCCTTCTCTTAACCCACAGTTGATAGAGGTACTCATGAGGTTCAGAAGGTGGAAGGTTGCCTTAACTGGTGATATAACTAAAGCTTTCCTCCAGATTAATGTAAGGAAAGAAGACAGGGACATGCATAGATTTCTTTGGAACTATAATGGTAACATTCGGATAATGAGATTTACTAGAGTTCCATTTGGCAATAAAAGTACAGTAAAATCCCTCTTATCAGGCATCAATGGGACTGCTGACATGCCGGATACTTGAATATTGCCGGATACTTGAATAGAAGTGAAATTATGTCCACAATCACCACCCTACACTCACACATCTTACCATAACAAAGATCAGCTGATCTTAATCACCAGCTGATCTGATCAGCTGCTTAAGTGTAAGCACAACACGCTTCCTCTTTTCTACAACTTTAGGCATCATGAAGGCGTCAGGCAATAAACAGTGCACACGCGGGACTGAGTGACTGATTAAACACAGTGCAGTGGGCCGTGGGTGGCGCGAAGCAGTGTGCTCTGGTGGCGAGGGGATAAAGTATGCCTCGAGCAGGAATTCTAATTGATTTTATGAGTACACATTGATTTTTTATTGATTTTAAGGCTCGGGGAAAAATGTGCCAGATACTTGAAGCTGCCGGATACTCGAATGCTGGATGAGAGGGATTTTACTGTAGTCCATTTCTGTTGAACGCAACTGTTAAACATCATCTTAAAAGCTTTCCTGATTCTGAAGTTATTGCAGAGCTAAAGGATAACCTATATGTGGTTGTCAGGAGCTGACAGTGCCTTTGCTAAGTTTCATGAGGCACGGTCAGTTCTATCCAAGGCCATTATGACACTTTCAAAGTGGAGCTCGAACTGCAATGCCTTAACAGACAGATTTAATGACTACTTAGAGCCCAGCAAGCATGCAGAGACAAAGATTCTTGGTTTACAGTGGTGTTTGACTAGAGATAGTTTTTCATTTGATTGTTTAGAATTGAAGGATCTTGAGGTAGCATCCACAAAGAGAGCAGTTCTCAGTGTCATCAGTAAATTATTTGATCCTCTTGGCCTTCTATGCCCAGTAATCATGATGGCAAAAATTATGTTCCAAGATATTTGGAGACTTGGACTTTCTTGGGATGAGATCTTGCCTACAGAACTGCAACACCGGTTTCAGAAGTGGGCTCAAAATATAAAAGTTCTTAACACATGGCAAGTTAATCGTTGTTACTTTCCAGAACTTATATGGAACAAGCTACAAAATGTAGAACTGCATGCCTTTGGAGATGTTTCTGAGAAGGAGTATGGTGCCTGTGTATACTTGAGAGTTCCTGATAATGACAGGTCATTTAAGATAATCTTAGTTTCTAGCCAAAGGAAGGGTAGCACCTATCAAGAAATTGTCGGTGCCAAGATTGGAATTAATGGGTGCTCTTTTGTATGCTAGGCTATTTGTATTTGTGAAGACTTCCCTACACTTAATTGATGTACAAATGTACTGCTGGACTGATTCTAAAGTAGCATTGTCATGGATAAAGGGAGACCCTAATAGATGGAAGACTTTTGTAGCGAATAGAGTAATTGAGATTCAGAGTTTAATTCCCCTATTTCAGTGGAAGCATATTCCTGGTAAAGATAATCCAGCAGACCTTATTTCCAGAGGTGCCTTTGCTGAAGACTTAATTTCCTGTACCTCGTGGCTGAATGGTCCTGCTTGGCTCTCTGAACACTTTACTTCCATGCAACAGGATGAGGTACCAGCAGCACTGCCCATTGCCCATTGTAGAGGAGGTATTCCCTGACAGCCCAGTGACATGCTTAGTGTCCGAGCATCCATCAGTAGGGATCGACTACACCCACTGGGGTCATTTTACAAAAGCTATTAAGTGTGTAGCTTGGGTAATAAGGTTTGTGAACAATTGTAAACCTCGTGCTGTTAAATGTTTTGGGCCCTTGTCTTATACAGAGTTAGATCAAGCTAAGACAAAGTTAATAATTTGTGTTCAGAGAGAAAGGTACATCCAAGAGATCAATGCCTTAATGCTTAGAAAGTCACTCCCTAAGAGTTCTGACATTAGGAAATTCAATCCTTTTATGGATGAAAATGGTCTTTTGAGAAGCAAGAGTCAGCTGGACCAGGCTGAATTAAGTTATGATTGCAAGTATCCTATGATTATTCCAGCATATCACATTGCCAAGATGTTAGTTAGTTTCCAATATGTATTTCTGAAACACGTTGGTGTTTCCACTTTAATTTCAACATTAAGATCTTGTTACTTAATTATCGGATTAAGAAAGCTTGCTAGGGTAGTCTGTAGAGAGTGTATGATTTGTCATAGACATCACTCACAAGCTTGCCATCAGCCTGTAGCTCTTCTCCCAGGACTAAGAATTAACTCTGCTCCTCCTTTCACTGTGACAGGTGTAGATTATGCTGGACCACTGTTTTGTGTTGATTTTCCATGCAAGAAGCTGTACATTTTGTTATTCACTTGTGGAGTTGTTCGTGCAGTACACTTAAAGCTGAATAACTCTATGTCTTATGATGATTGCTTACTTGCCTTTCGTAGGTTTTCTGCCAGAAGAGGCCTTCCATCAGTTATTTACTCTGACAAAGCCAAGACTTTTATTAGTATGTATAAACAAATGCATCAGTTCTTTGGCACCCTTGCTCCCCAGTGGAAGTTTGTTGTACCCCATGCTCCATGGTGGGGAGGTTGGTGGGAAAGATTAGTCCTGTCTGTTAAATTAGCTCTGAGAAAGACTCTAGGTATAAAATGTTTAACAAGATGTGAGCTAGAGACTACCTTACATGAAATTGAGGGATGTGTAAATTCCAGACCCTTAACTTTTGCCACAGATGATCCTAATTCTGTAAGCCCTTTAACACCTCATTTTTTAATTGGGCGCACTGCTGGATAAAGGTGATTGCCAGGTTCCTGAAATGTCACATAAGGACCTATTTGAGCGAGAAAGCCTGAGACAACAACAACTTGATAAATTTTGGAGTGTGTGGGTGTCTGACTATTTATTGAATTTACCCCCTATCATTACAGGTTTCATACCCAGATGTAAACTGGAGAAGGGATCTGTTGTGCTGGTTCGGGAAGATAATTCTCCTCGTTTGCAATGGCCCCTTGGAGTGGTTGTTGAGCTATTCCCTGGGAAGGATGGAACAATTCATAGTGTCAAAGTTAAGACTGCAAAGGGAGTAATTAGTAGGCCAGTGCAAAAACTGCATAACTTGGAGCTTTCATCTGCAGGGGAGGATGCTACAACAGATGAAGCTCATAGTCCCTTACCACCAACAGATGCCTTCCCAGCATATGCTCAAGGTTCTGATGAGGCTCACTCCATGACACCGTCGTCAACTTATGTGTCTAGAACAGGACGAACTGTAAAGCCTCCTCAGAGGCTGAATATGAGAGATTTGAGGGTTTGAGATGTATTGTAGATTTAGGTTGATGATCAGTACTGTTCCTTTGGGTATTGTTTATTGTTTTAATGTATCATTTGCTTCCCAGGGTGAGGGTTGAGTTGTCTCTTAGTGAGACATTTGTATTTATACATCCTGATGCCATATGATCATGTTGTTGAGAGTAAGGATAGGAGTTATTAAAAGTACCCCTATGGTGGGGAGGTGTTGGCGCCAGGGGTTTGAATGATGTTGACGCCAGGGATTTGCACTTGGTTCACTCGGTTTGTGAGGAAGAATGGGATTACCAAGATTATTTGTATTGAGACTTTAAAGGGTGTTGATATTTGAATTATTATTATATATGAATTTACATTAATTTGGGTATAAATTATATGTTTGTTCATAGGTTGGTGTACAAATAAGCTGTGCGCGACACATCATTGTTGCCTGCGGGTTTGCCACATCAGCAGGCGAAGTAGATGTTTGGGTTCACCGCTGTTATTAAACTCAGTACACCAGGAGGCTCGAGCTTTTTGATAGCGAGGTGTTGCTCCACCTCGCGAGTTATTTTCACCGGTTTCTCCTCCTATGGGACTTGTGTAGGAGGAACAATACCAAAACGCCAAAATGCAAAAAAATATATCCTATATTAAGAAACGGAACATTACCAAAAACGTGTATTACATGTTTTTTTTTTTTTTTTAGCTTGTTAGGTACCAAAACACTAAAATGCATACAAATCACCCTATATGAGGAAACGAAAAGACATTAATAGAAACGTGTCATTTTGAGTGTTTTTGTATATATTTGCCACCAAAATGTTAAAAAGCATGGAAAACACCATATATGGGAAAACAAAATAACATTATCAAAAACGTGTCTTTTGCTTCTTATGTACCAAAATGCTAGAATGCATGAAAAGCATCCTTTATGGAGAAATGGATCAACCTTTTGACATAACGCCAAAATGCAGGCGAAGTACCTGTTATGGGGAAAAGAAAATAATTTTTTTTAAATAAATAAACAAATAAACATTTATTAT
Source organism: Scylla paramamosain (assembly GCF_035594125.1). Lineage (NCBI taxonomy): Eukaryota > Metazoa > Arthropoda > Malacostraca > Decapoda > Portunidae > Scylla > Scylla paramamosain. The sequence continues at coordinate 4,634,956 of NC_087158.1, read as the reverse complement.
AAGTGCTTTTTATCTTCTTAGGTACAAAAACGCTAAATCACGTGACTAGCACTCTATATGCAAAACAAGATCATTACCAAAAACATGCATTAAGTGTATTTTTTAGATCCTAAAATGCCAAAATGAATAAAAAAAAAAAGCACACTATATGAAGAAACAGAGCAGCATTATCAAAAACGTGTAGTATGAGTGTTATTGAGCTTGTTGGGTACTAAAACGCCGAAGTGCATGGAACGTACCCGATATGGGGAAACGAAACGGTATTGACAGAAACGAGTAATTTGGGAGGTTTTGAGTATATAAAGCAAAAATAGCACTAGAAAATGTGGAAAGCACTCCATACGGAAAAACATAACAGCATTATCAAAAACATGTCTTTTAAGTGTTTTTAGTTTCTTCTGTGTCAAAATGCTAAAACACATTGAAAAAAAAAAAAAAACATTTATGGTGATGTAGAATAATATTACCAAAAAAATGTGTGTTTTGAGTGCTTTTTTAGTTTGTTTGATATAAAAACGACAAAATGAATACAAAATATTCAATATGGAGAAACGAAACGATATTAAGAGAAACTTGTCATTTAGGTAAAAGTATGCAAAAACACCTTTTTATGAAAAAAAAAAAAAAAAAAAAAAGTTCTTTTGAGTGATTTTCAGCTTCTTTGTACCGAAATGCTAAAACGCATGCAAAAACACCATTTATTAAAAAAAACTGATTACATTTACAATTTGCAAATACCATGTTTTTATTTGTTTATTTATTTATTTTTTTTTTTTTTTTTTTTTTAGTATACCAAAATGCATGCAAGTAGACAATATGGGTAAAAGAAACGATATTAAGAGAAATGTGTCATTCGGGTGTTTTAAGCTTAAAAGCCACTAAAATGATAAACAAAAAAAAGTATGGAAATTACTCTACATGGGAAAACAAAACAACATTAGGAAAAATGTGTCTCTTTCTAGCTTCATATGTACTAAAATGTTAGAACACATGTATAAAAACTTTTATGGAGAAATATAACAACATTGCCAAAAAATGTGTTTTGAGTACTTTTGAATTCTTTAGTTACCAAAACGCCAAATGCATGCAGTGTCTTGAGTGATTTTGAGTTTATGTATCAAAATGCTAAAATGCCAGCAAAACACCCTTTATAGAGAAACAAAACATAATTCCAAAACACTTGTCTTTTTGAGTGTTTTAGAGCTTGTAAGGTACCAAGACTTCTAATGTATATCAATGACTTGGATAGTGGAATTAGTAGTGATGTTAGTAAATTTGCAGATGACACAAAGATAGGTAGATTAATTAGGTCAGAATCGGATGCCATCGCCTTGCAGGCAGACTTGGATAGAATGAATGAATGGACGGATAGATGGCAAATGCAATTTAATATCAATAGATGCAAAGTGCTTAGCGTAGGTAGAGGAAACCCACACAATAGGTACACATTAGACAACCAAACTCTGGTAGGTACAGGGTACGAGAAAGATTTAGGAGTTATAGTTAGCTCTGAACTCCGTCTAGGGAAACAATGCATAGAAGCCAGAAACAAGGCAAATAGAGTACTAGGATTCATTTTTAGGAGTGTTAAAAGTAGAAGGCCGGAAGTAATATTAAAGTTATACTTGGCGCTGGTCAGACCTCATCTAGACTACGCGGTGCAGTTCTGGTCCCCACATTACAGGAAAGATATAGGTCTATTAGAATCAGTACAGAGGAGAATGACTAAAAGGATACAGGGAATGAGGAGTATTCCTTACGAGGCGAGGTTGAAGCTGTTAAATTTACATTCTTTAGAGAGATGTAGGTTAAGAGGGGACCTGATAGAAGTCTTTAAGTGGTATAAGGGTTATAACAAGGGAGATGTAAGCAAAATTCTTAGGATCAGCAACCAGGGTAGAACAAGAAATAACGGGTTCAAGCTTGAAAAATTTAGGTTTAGGAAGGAGATAGGAAAAAATTGGTTCTCAAATAGAGTGGTAGATGAGTGGAACGGACTCAGTAATCATGTAGTTAGTGCTAGGACACTAGAGAGCTTTAAGAGAAGATTAGACAAATTTATGGATGGGGATAGCAGATGGAAATAGGTAGGTGTGTTCATACAGGGACTGCCACGTGTAAGCCTGGTCGCTTCTTGCAGCTTCCCTTATTTCTTATGTTCTTATGTTCTTATGTAAGACGCCAAAATATATGCAAAATGCCCAATATGAGGAAAGGTAACGATATTAACAGCAACACGTTATTTTGGTGTTTTTAAGCATATTATCCACCAAAAAGCTAAAAATCATTGAAAACACTTTATATGAATAAAGAAAACAAATTGTCAAAAACGTGTCTTTTGAGCTTTTTTCTTTTTTTTTTACTTCTTATGCTAAACAGAACAATTCCAAAAAACGTGTTTTGAGTGCTTTTGAGCTTGTTAAGTACCAAAATGCATGCAAAGTGCCCCCTATGGGGAAACGAAACGATATTTCGAGAAAAGTGTCATATGGGTGTTTTTGAGCGGTTTAGAAACTAAAACGCTAAAAAGCATGGAAAACACCCTATATGAGAAAACAAAACATCATCAATTTTTTTTTTTTTTTTTTTTAGTGTTTGAACTTATTTACGAAAACACTAAAACGGATGCAAAGTACCCTTTTTTGGAGAAACAGAACGACATTACGACCGTGTGTATTAAGTGCTTTTAAGCTAGTTAGGTACCTAAATGCCAAAATGCATGCAAAGTACCTGATATAAAGAAACAAAACAATATTAACAGAAAAGTGTATAATGATTGTTTTTGAGCTTCTTATTTAGGAAAAAGCTAAATCACGTGAAAAGCACTATAAGGAGAACCAGAACAACAATCAAAATCATGTAGTATGAGTATTTTTTTTTTTTTTATTTAAGTAACAAAATGCAAAAATGCATACAACCACACCTAATATAAATAAACATAAAATTACCAAAAAAAGTGCATAATGAGTTTTTTTTTTCTTTTTACTTCTTAGGTACTAAAACGTCAAAAAGCATGCCAAGCACCCTGTATGGAAAAATGGAACGTTACCAAAAACTTTTATTTTAAGTCTGATTCAGTTTGTTAGGATCAAGACACTAAAACGCATCCAAAGCGGAGAAAGGAAAGGACAGCAACAAGAACATGTCATTTGTGTGTTTTTGAGTGTGTCAGCCACCAAACGCATGAAAACACATGTAAAATGTCTTAAACAGGAAAATTCATTAACATTATAAAAAAAAAAAAAAAACGTGTCTTTTGAGTTATTTTGAGCTTCTTATGTACTAAAATTGCTAAAACGAAAGTAAAACACCGTATATGGATAAACAAAACAACATTACACAAAACGTGTGTTTTCCATGTTTTGAGCTTGTTAGGTACTAAAACGCCAAAATCCATTTTAAATTACCCGATATGGGGTAGCGTATTAGCCAACAAAACGTTAAAAAGCATGGAAGACACCCTATACAAGAAAACAAAACAACATTATCAAAAACGTGTCAAGTTTTTTCGAGCTTCTTGGGTACGAAAATGCTAAAACGTAAGGAAAAAAAATTATGATAAACAGAACATTATCAAAAACGTGTGTTTTAAGTGTTTTGAACCTGTTAGGTATCAAAACGCCAAAATTCATAAAAAGTACCCGATATGGGAAAACGAAATGATATGAACAGAAACGTCTATTATGAGTGCTTTAAACTTCTTTGATACCAAAACGCTAAATCACGTAAACTGTACTCTGTATGGAGTACCAGAACAACAACGAAAAATAACATGTACTTTGAATGTTTTCACCAACTAAGGAACCAAAAACGCCAAAAAGCATAAAAAAAAAAAAAAAAAAAACTCCCTATACGAAGAAACAGAACATTATCAAAAACGTGTTTTATGAGTGTTTTTGATCTTCTTAGGTACCAAAGCACTAAAATCCATGCAAAGCATCATATATGGGGAAGCGAAACGAAATTAACAGAAATGTGTCATTTAGGTGTTTTTGAGCGTATCACTCACCAAAACGGTAAAAAAAAAAAAATTTAAAAAAAATTGGAAAACAACCTATAAAAAATATTAACATAAACGTGTCTTATGAGTGATTTTTGACCTTTTTAGGCACGAAAATACTAAAAACATGCAATAAACCTTTTTTGAAGAGAACAATATAACCAAAAACATGTCTTTTATGTACCCCAGAGCTTGTTTGATACTAAAACGTCAAAATGGAAAAAGAGAATAACATTAACCAAAAGGCCTATTTTAAGTGTTTTTTTTTTTTTCAGCATGTTAGGTCCCAAAACACTAAGATACATGAAAACACCCTAAAACGAAAAAAAAAAAAATATTAAAAAGAAAAAAAAGTGTCTTTGGAGTTATTCAGAGCTTCTTATAAACCAAAATGTTAAAGCGAAAGTAAAACACCCTTTATGAAGAAACAGAACAACAGCATAAAACGTTGTTGAGAGTAATAACCAACAAAGCACTAGAAAGTATGGAAAACTCCCTATATGGGAAAAATAAACATTATCGAAACCGTGTCTTTTGAGCGTTTTGAGCTTCTTATGTACCATGAGGCTAAAATGCATGAAAAGAATTTTTTTATGAAGAAACGAAGAATTTTACCAAAAAACGTGTCTTTTAAATGTTTTTGAGCTTGTTAGGTACCATAACGCCAAAGTGCAGGCAAATTACCCGATATGGGGAAAAGAAACGTTATTAAAAAAAAAAAAAAAGTGTAATATGAATGTTTTTGAGCTTACATACCAAAATGCAGTAGACACCTGCCGAAACGGTAATTACTCCCAGTGAGGTTTAAAGCACTGTTCAGGGGGTGCTGTGAACTTATCATTAAACCCAGCTGTGACCTCACTGAACGTTTCCCTTTGTGTCTCACAACACAAGGGGGCAGTCACAGCCTGCCCTCTAAAGACAACTCTCTTCCTCCACACAAAACTACAAGCACCTAATAACACACACACCCTTCACTCAAAAATTTTAAAATCATCATGGCGACTCCTACACCATCCTCGGAGTCCCCATCTGGGGAGGGGACCCAGGTCCCCAGGTCGGACTCCCTTTCCGTCAATGACCCTAAGTGTCTTGACACCCCCCTCAACTTTTTCTTCATTAACTTCTGCAACATTCGCGGTCTAAGATCTAATTTTCAATCTGTAGAACACCACCTCTCCTCTTCTAAACCTCATCTTCTTTTCCTCACTGAAACTCAGGTGTCTGAGGCAACTGACAGTAGCCCCTTTTCTGTTTCCTCCTACTTTCTCTATCTTCATTTTCGATCCAAAGCTGGATGCTGCGTTTATGTGCGCAATGACTTAACCTGCTCTCGTGCCCACGCTCTTGAATCTTCCGAGTTTTCCACCATTTGGCTACGACTACAGAGTCACTCTCATACTAAATTTATCTGTGCTGTATACCTCTCTCCTAACTCCTCTGACTATAAGAAATTCTTTGACTACTTAACTTCCAAAGTGGAGCACATTCTGACTCTCTTCCCTTTTGCAGAGATCTCCATTCTTGGAGATTTCAATGTTCACCACCAGCTTTGGCTTTCCTCTCCCTTCACTGACCATCCTGGTGAACTAGCCTACAACTTTGCTATCCTCCATGACCTAGAGCAATTGGTGCAACACCCTACTCGCATTCCTGACCGTCTTGGAGATACGCCTAACATTCTTGACCTTTTCCTGACCTCTAATCCTTCTGCTTATGCTGTCACCCTTTCTTCTCCGTTGGGCTCCTCCGATCACAATCTCATATCTTTATCTTATCCTATCACTCCAATCCCTCCTCAGGATCCCCCTAAGCGAAGGTGCCTCTGGCGTTTTGCCTCTGCTAGTTGGAGGGACCTGAGGAGGTATTTTGCTGATTTTCCTTGGAATGACTACTGCTTCCGTGTCAGAGACCCGTCTTTGTGTGCTGAGCGCATAACAAAGGTGATAGTGTCTGGCATCGAGGCGTACATTCCTCACTCTTTTTCTCGTCCTAAACCTTCTAAACCTTGGTTTAACACAGCTTGTTCTCGTGCTATACATGATAGAGAGGTGGCCCACAAAAGGTACTTAAGCCTTCCATCACCAGAATCTCATGCACTTTATATTTCTGCCCGGAACCATGCCAAGTCTGTTCTCCAACTAGCCAAAAACTCCTTCATTAACAGAAAATGTCAAAACCTTTCAAGATCTAACTCCCCTCGTGATTTCTGGCATCTAGCCAAAAATATCTACAATAACTTTGCTTCTTCTTCTTTCCCTCCTCTACTTCAACCAGATGACACCACTGCTATCACATCTATTTCTAAAGCTGAACTCTTTGCTCAAACCTTTGCTAAAAACCCTACCTTGGACGATTCTGGGCTTGTTCCTCCCTCTCCTCCACCTTCTGACTACTTCATGCCACGTATTAAAATTCTTCGCAATGATGTTTTCCATGTCCTCGCTGGCCTAAACCCTCGGAAGGCTTATGGACCTGATGGGGTCCCTCCTATTGTTCTCCAAAACTGTGCCTCCGTGCTTGCACCTTGCCTAGTCAAACTCTTTCAGCTCTGTCTGTCAACATCTACCTTTCCTTCTTGCTGGAAGTTTGCCTACATTCAACCTGTTCCTAAAAAGGGTGACCGTTCTAATCCCTCAAACTACCGTCCTATTGCTTTAATTTCCTGCCTATCTAAAGTTTTTGAGTCTATCCTCAACAGGAAGATTCTTAAACATCTATCACTTCACAACCTACTATCTGATCGCCAGTATGAGTTCCGTCAAGGCCGCTCTACTGGTGATCTTCTGGCTTTCCTTACTGAGTCTTGGTCATCCTCTTTTAGAGATTTTTGGTGAAACTCTTGCTGTTGCCTTGGACATATCAAAAGCTTTTGATAGAGTCTGGCACAAAGCTTTGATTTCCAAACTACCCTCCTACGGTTTCTATCCTTCTCTCTGTAACTTCATCTCGAGTTTCCTTTCTGACCGTTCTATTGCTGCTGTGGTAGACGGTCACTGTTCTTCTCCTAAATCTATTAACAGTGGTGTTCCTCAGGGTTCTGTCCTGTCACCAACTCTCTTCTTATTATTCATTAATGATCTTCTAAACCAAACTTTTTGTCCTATCCACTCCTACGCTGATGATACCACCCTGCACTTTTCCACGTCTTTTCATAGACGTCCAACCCTTCAGGAGGTAAACATATCACGCAGGGAAGCCACAGAACGCCTGACTTCTGATTTTTCTTAAATTTCTGATTGGGGAAGAGCAAACTTGGTATTGTTCAATGCCTCAAAAACTCAATTCCTCCATCTATCAACTCGACACAACCTTCCAGACAACTATCCCCTCTTCTTCAATGACACTCAACTGTCACCCTCTTCTACACTGAACATCCTCGGTCTGTCCTTTACTTATAATCTGAACTGGAAACTTCACATCTCATCTCTAGCTAAAACAGCTTCTATGAAGTTAGGTGTTCTGAGACGTCTCCGCCAGTTTTTCTCACTCCCCCAGCTGCTAACTCTGTACAAGGGCCTTATCCGTCCATGTATGGAGTATGCTTCACATGTCTGGGGGCGTTCCACTCATACTGCTCTTCTAGACAGGGTGGAATCAAAAGCTTTTCGTCTCATCAACTCCTCTCCTCTAACTGACTGTCTTCAGCCTCTCTCTCACCGCCGCAATGTTGCATATCTAGCTGTCTTCTACCGCTATTTTCATGCTAACTGCTCTTCTGATCTTGCTAACTGCATGCCTCCCCTCCTTCCTCGGCCTCGCTGCACAAGACTTTCTTCTTTCTCTCACCCCTATTCTGTCCACCTCTCTAACGCAAGAGTTAACCAGTATTCTCAATCATTCATCCCTTTCTCTGGTAAACTCTAGAACTCCCTGCCTGCTTCTGTATTTCCACCTTCCTATGACTTGAATTCCTTCAAGAGGGAGGTTTCAAGACACTTATCCACCAATTTTTGACCACTGCCTTGACCCTTTTACGGGACTGGCATTTCAGTGGGCATTTTTTTATTGATTTTTGTTGCCCTTGGCCAGTGTCCTTCTTACATAAAAAAAAAAAAAAGCACTGTATAAGCAGAACCAGAGCAACATAACCAAAAATATGTATTAGAAGTGTTTTTCACCATGTTAGATACGAAAACGCCAAAGTCGTACAAAAGCACCCTATATGATGAAACAGATCATTACCAAAAACGTGTTATATGAGTGTGCTTGAGCTTAATAGGTACCAAAACGCTAAAATCCATTGAAAGAACCCGATAGAAGAAAAAGAAACGATATTAACAGAAACATGCTATTTCGGTATTTTTTGAGCGTGTAAGCCACAAAAACGATAGAAAGTGAGGAAAGCTAAAACAACATTATCAAAAATGTATCTTTTAAGTGTTTTTGAGCTTCTTATGTACCAAAATGCTAAAACATGGAAAAATCCTTAATGGAAAAAACAGAAAATAAAAAAAAAAAAAAGTTTACCAATAACGTGTATTTTGACTGCTTTTCACTTTGTTAGGTACCAAAACGTTAAAATACATGGAAAGTACACGATATGGGGAAACGAAAAGATATTAACAAAAACGTGTTATTTGGGTTTTTTTAACCACCAAAACGTTTAAAAGCATGTAAAACACCCTATATTGGAAAACCAAACAACATTATCAAAAAGGTGTCTTTCAGCCACCAAATTCTACCAAAATCTACCAAAATGCTAAAGCGCATGTAAAGCTCCTCTTTTTTTTTTTTTCTTTTTGAAGAAACGAACAAAATTACCAAAAAACTTATTTTTTTGTGCTTTTGAGCTCTTTAGGTACCAAAACGCCAAAATCCAGGTAAAGTATCCGATATAGTGAAAGGAATTGATATTAACAGAAACGTGTTTTATGACTGTTTTTGAGCTTCTTATATTCTAAAACGTTAAATCACGTAAACAGCAGTCTATATTGAAAACCAGAACATCATTACCAAAAACACGTTGTATGAATGTTTTCATCATGCTAGATATCAAAACGTCAAAATGCATAGAAAAGCACACTTGTATGAAGAAACAAAACAACATTACCAAAAACGTACATTATAAATGTCTATGAGATTGTTAGACCAAGACGCCAAAATCCATGGAAAGTAATCGATTTGGGTAAAAGAAAAGATATTAACTGAAAGGTGTCATTAGGGTGTTTTTTTGAGAGCATTAGCCACCAAAACACTAAAAAGTATGCAAAACAGCCTATATAGGAAAACGAAACACTAAAAAAAACGTGTCTTTTGAGTGATTTTTGAGTTTCTTATGTATCAAAATACTAAAACACATGTAAAACACCCTTGGTAACATAACAGAACATTACAAAAAAAACGTGTTTTTTGAGTGATTTTGAGATTGCTAGTTACTAAAATGCTAGAATCCATGCAAAGTAACCGATCTGGGGAAATCTAGCGATATAAACAGAAACGTGTATTATGAGTGTTTTTTTTTTTTTTTAAGTTTTTTAGGTACCAAAACATTAAATCACGTGAACAACGTTCTATATAGAAAACAAGAACATTAAAAAAAAACATGTATTATAAGTGTTTTCACCATGTCAGATACCAAACTGGCAAAATGCAAACCAAAGCACCCTATATGAAGAAACAAAACAACATTTCCTGAAACGTGTATTATGAGTGTTTTTTTTATCTTGTTGGGTACAAAGCGCTAAAATTCATGCAAAGCACCATATATGGGGAAACGAAATGATATTAACAAAAACGTATCATTTGGGTGTTTTTGAGCGTATTAGCCACCAAAACGCAAAAAATAAGTATGAAAAAAAAATTATATGAGGAAACAAAACAAGAATATGAAAAAAAAAAAAAAAAAAACGTGTTTTTTGAGTGTTTTTTAACTTCTTGTGTAGCAAAAGCTAAAACTTACCCAAACATCCTTAACGGAGAAACAGAACATTATCCAAAACGTGCGTTTTGAGCGCTTTTGAACTTTTTAGGTACCAAAAAGCAAAAATGCCTGCAAAGTACTAGATAGAGAAACGCAACGATATGAACAGAAACGTGTGTTATGAGTGTTTTTGAGCTTTTTTGGGTACCAAAACGTTGAATCACGTGAACAGCACTCTATATGGAAAACTAGAACATTAACAAAACATGTATTATGAGTGTTTCTCACATTGTTATGTACGATAACGCCAAAATACTTAAAAAATATATATATATATATATATATATATATATATATATATATATATATATATATATATATATATATATATATATATATATATATATATATATATATATATATATATACCAAAAACGTTGGAGAATCACACTCATAATACACTCTTTTGGTATTAATGTTATGTTTCTTAATATACAGTGATATTCATGTGTTTTAGCTTTTTGGTACCTTAGATCCTTAAAAGCACTAAAAAGACACGTTTTTGGTATCATCGTGTAGTTTCCCTGTATTGGCTACATTGCATGTGTTTTGCATAGGTTTTGGTACCTAAAACTCTCAAAAACCCTCAAGCATATGTTTTAGGTAATGTCGTTTTTTTTTTATCTAGAAAGCTTGTTTTGGTAAGCTCAAAAGCACTCAAAAGACACGATTTTGATAATGTTGTTTAGTTTTCCCATATACGGTGCTTTCCATGCTTTTAGCGTTTTGGTGCCTAATGTAATAAAAAAAAAAAAAATAATACGCAAATGACACTTTTCTGGTAATGTTATTTCGTAAACACATATGCATGCATGCATTTTTGTGGTTCGGTATCTAACAAACTCAAAACCATTAACAATAGATGTTTTTTTTGTTTTTTTTGATGAAGTTGTTCTGTTTCTCCATAAATTGTGTTTTGCATGCATTTTTAGCGTTTTGGTACATAAGAAGCTGAAAACACTCATAATCCACGTTTTTAGTAGTTATTTTTCTTTTCCCATATAAAGTGCTTTGCATGCACTTTGGCGTTTTGGTTCCTAACAATTTAAAAATCAGTCATGATACAGGTTTTTGGTAATGTTCTGTTTCTTCACATATGGTTCTTTGTATGCATTTTGGCGTCTTAGTACTTAATATAGTGAATAAAGTTCATAATACACGATTTTGGTAATGTTCTGTTTCTTCATATAGGTTTCTTTGTATGCATTTTGGCGTTTGGGTACCTAACATGATGAAAACACTCATAATACACGTTTTATTTATTTTTTTTTTCTTTTTTTCTTTTTTAATGATGTTCTGTTTCTCAGCGTAGATTGATATTCATGTGTTTTAGCGTTTCGGTGTCTAGAAAACTCAAAAATATTCATAAGACACGTTTGTGTTAACAGCATTTAGTTTCCCCATATTGGCTACTTTGCATGTGTTTTGGCGTTTTAGTACATATTAAAATCAAAAACATTCGGAACACACGTTTTTTTTGGTATTGTTTTGTTTCTCCAAAAGGGGTGTTTTGCATGTGTTTTAGAACTTTGGTACGTAAGATGCTCAGAAACAGTCAAAAGGCACGATTTTGATATGTTGTTTAGTTTTTCCATATAAAGTGTTTTCCAATATTTTTTTTAGCGTTTTGGTGCCTAATACGCTCAAAAACGCATAAACGAAACGTTCATGGTAATGCTGTCTCATTACCCCATATAGGTTTGTTTGCATGTATTTTGTCGTTTTTGTTTTATGTAAAAAGTTGAAAAACTCTGATAATACAAAATTTTGGTAATATTATATGTGTTGATATGTTTCTTCATATAGAGTTCTTTGTATGCATTTCAGCGTTTTGGTACCTAACATGGTGAATAACACTCATAACACACGTTTTTTGGTAATGATATTCCGTTTCTTAATATACAGTGGTATTCATGTTGTTTGGCTCTTTGGTACCTTAGATCCTTAAAAACACTCATAAGACATTTTTGTTGTAGTATCGTTCAATTTCCCCAGACTGGTTACTTTGGCGTTTTGTGTTTTGGCGTTATGACAATAAACTCAAAAACACTCAAAACACACTTTATTGATAATGATGTTCTATTACTCCAGAAAGGGTGTTTTGGATGCTTTTTAGAGCTTGGGCATGTAAAAAACTCAAAACACTAAAAAAAAAAACACGATTTTGATAATGTTGTTTAGCTTTCCCATATAAATTATTTTCTATGTTTTTAGCGTTTTGGTGCATAAAATCCTCAAAAACATGCAATTGACAAGTCTATTGTAATGTCATTCTGTTACTCCATGTAGGGTGCTTTGCATGCATTTAGGGGTTTTGGTATCTAACAAGCTAAAAAAGAAAAGTCAAGGCAAACGTTTTTGATAAAGTTGTTATGCTTCGTTATCCTACATCAAGTGCTTTGCATACGTTTTGGCGTTCTGGTACCTGACAAGCTCAAAAAATAAATAAATAAATAAAAATAAAAATAAAAATAAAAATAAAAATAAATAAATAAATAAATAGACGTTTTTGAGAAAGCTGTTCTCTTTCTCCATTAAGGGTGTTTTACATGTGTTTTAGGGTCTTGGTACGTAAGAAGCTGAAGAACATTCAAAAGCCACGGTATTAGAGATGTTATTTTCTTTTCGCATATAGTGTGCTCAGCATGCACTTTGGCGTTATAATACCTAACAAATTTTAAAAAAAAAAGTCATAATACAGGTTATTGGTGCTGTTGTTCTGTTTCTTCATACAGATTTCTTTATATGCCCTTTTTCGTGCTGGTACCTGATACGGTGAATAAGACTGATAATACAAGATTTTTGGTAATGTAGCTCTCTTTCTCAATATAGAACAATTTTCACCTGTTTTAGCGTCCTGATACCAAAAAAAAAAAAAAGATAAAGAAAAAAAAATGATAATACACGTTTGTGATCATATCATTTCGTTTCCCTATATTGCCCACTTTGCATGTGCTTAGGCGTTTTGAAACACTCGTTTTTGGAAATGTTGTTCTTTTCTACGGAAAGGGTATATGGCAAGCGTTTTAGCGTTTTGGTACGTAAAATCTCAAAAACACTCAAAGGACACGTTTTTTATTGTTTTTTTTTTCTTTTTTTCTTTATAAAGGGTGTTTTCCCTGCTTTTTAACGTTTTGGTGCCTAACACGCTAAAAACACACGAATGATACGTTTCTGGTAATGTCGTCTCTCTTACCCCATATACTCGTACGAGTAGTGTTGCTTACATGCATTTTGACATTTTGGTACCTAAGAAGCGTTTAGGTTGGTAAGTAGGTCTAAAACACACAAAAGACACGTTTTTGGCAATGTTATTTTCTTTCCTCATATAGAGTTCTTCCTGTGCTTTTTAACGTTTTGGTGCCTAACACGCACATAAACACTCAAAAGAAGTTTCTGGAAATTTCGTATATTTTCCTTATATACGGTGTTTTTCAGGCATTTTGGCTTTTTGTACCTAAGCAGAACAAAAAACACTCATAATGCACGTAATGTCCTTTCGTTTCCCAATATAGGGTACTTTGCATACATTTTGGCGTTTTTCTATGTAACAACATCAAAAACACTGAAAATATTTCTTTTTTGGTAATGTTATTGTTTCTCCATAAACGTTGCTTTGGATTCGTTTTAGTTTTTAGTGCGTAAGAAGCTGTGAAACACTCAAAAGACAAGTTTTTGTTAATATTGTTTTCGACTCCCATATAGGATGTTTTCCATGTTTTTTAGCGTTTTGGTTTAGCTTATGCTTATGCTTATGCTTATGTTTAGCTTATGTTGCTTGTTTTGCAGTCGTTTTTGCGTTTTGGTATGTAATAAGCTGAAAAAGACTCAAAAAACACGTTTTTGGTAATGTTCCTTTATTCACATAATTATATGGTGGTATCAATGCTTTTCAGCGTTTTCGTGCCTAATATGAACAAAAACACTTAAGATATACGTTTCTTGTAATGTTGTTTCGTTTCCCCTTATAAGGGGGATTGGGATTTGCATGCAGTTTGGTGTTTCAGTACATAACAATGTGAAAACACTCAAAATACACGTTTTTTAATAAAGCTGTTCTCTTTCTCCATATATAGTGGTATTAACATGTTTTCACCTTTTGGTATCTAAGAAACTCAAACACACTCATAATACGTGTTTCTCATAATAATTTAACGTTTTCACATTGAGGGTACTTACCATGCATTTTACCTTTTTTGTACGCAAGAAACTCAAAAAACACTCAAAATAATTGTTTTTAGTAATATCGTTCTGTTTCTCCATAAAGCGTATGCGTTTTAGCGTTTTGATACGTATGCAGCTCAAAAACACTCAAAAGAAACGTTTTTCGTAATGCTTTGCTTTTGGTAATGCTTTGTTGAAGAAAGATTTCCATGCTTTTTAGCATTTGGTGCCTAACACGCTCATAAACATTCAAAAGATGTGTGTCTGGAAATGTCATTCAGTTTCTAAAAGATGGGTGTATTGCGTGCCTTTTGGCGTTTTGGTACGAAAAAATGTGAAAAACACTCACAATACACGTTTTTGTTAATATTGTTCCGTTTCTCCATATAGAGTTCTATTCATGCATTTTCGCATTTTGTAACTGAAAATATAAAATTCTTTCTTAAAATACGTTGCTCGTATTTTTTTTTTTTTTTTCGATTCCCCCTATAGGGTTCTTTGCATGCTGTTTGGCGTTTTTCTACCTGTCAAGCTCAAAAATTCTCAAAATACTTGTTTTTGATGATATTATTCAGTTTCTCCATAAAGGGTGTTTTGCATGCGTTTTAGCGTTTTGGTACGTAAGAAGAGGAAAAACTCAAAAGACACGTTTTTGGTAATGTTTTTTTTATTCCCATACTTTCCATACTTTTTAGCGTTCATAAATACTCAAAAGATACGTTATTGGAAAGTTCTTTTCTTTTCCTTATATAGGGTGCTTTGCATACATTTCAGCATTTTGATACCAAACAATGTGAAAAACGCTGAAAATACACGTTTTTTGGTAATGTTTCCTTTCTCCATATAGAGTGCTATTAACGCTCAAAATACATGTTTCTCGTAATGTGTTTTCGTTTCTACCTTAAGGGTACTTTACATACATTTTGGCATTTTCTACGCAACAAGCTCAAAAACACTCAAAATACTTATTTTTGTTAATGTTATCCATTTATCCATTAATGGTGTTCTGTATGTGTTTTAGCATTTTGGTTCGTAAGAGCCTCAAAAAAACATTCAAAAGACATGTCATTAGTAATGTTGTTTTGCATTTCCATATAGAGTGATTTCAATGGTTTTTTAGCGTTTTCGTGCCTAATACGCTCATAAACTCAAAAGACACGTTTCTGGAAATTTCGTTTCGTTACCTCCTTTTTTTTTTCTATGTAGGAGAAACACTAGCCAAGGGCAACAAAAATTCTACTAAAAAAAAAAAAAGCCCACTGAGATGCCAGTTCCAGAAAAATGTTCAAAGCAGTAGTCAAAAATTGAAGGATAAGTGTCTTGAAACCTCCCTCTTGAAGGAATTCAAGTCATAGGAAGGTGAAAATACAGAAGCAGGAGTTCCAGAGTTTACCAGAGAAAGGGATGAATGATTGAGAATACTGGTTAACTCTTGCATTAGAGAGATGGACAGAATAAGGGTGAGAGAAAGAAGAAAATCTTGTGCAGCAAGGCCGCAAGAAGAGAGGAAGCATGCAGTTAGCAAGATCAGAAGAGCAGTTTGCATGAAAATATCGGTAGAAGACAGCTAGAGTTGCAACATTGCGGTGATGAGAGAGAGGCTGAAGACAATCAGAGGAGAGGAGTTGATGAGACGAAAAGCTTTTGATTCCACCTTGTCCAGAAGAGCGGTATGAGTGGAACCCTCCCAGACATGTGAAGCATACTCCATACATGGACGGATAAGGCCCTTGTACAGAATTAGCAGCTTCTGGGGGGGATGGGGGGAGAAAAATTGGCGGAAACGTCTCAGAATGCCTAACTTCACAGAAGCTGTTTTAGCTAGAGATGAGATGTGAAGTATCCAGTTTTGATTATAAGAAAAGGATAGGCCGAGGATGTTGAGCGTAGAAGAGGTTGAGTGTCATTGAAGAAGAGGGGATAGTTGTATGAAAGGTTGTGTCGAGTTGATAGATGGAGGAATTGAATTTTTGAGGCTTTAAATAATACCAGGTTTGCTCTGCCCCAATCAGAAATTTTAGAGATATCATAAGTCAGACCTTCTGTAGCTTCTTCCCTGCGTGAACTGTTTACTTCCTGAAGAGCTGGACGTCTATGAAAAGACCTGGAAAAGTGCAGGGTGGTATCATCAGCGTAAGAGTGGGTAGGATAAGAAGTTTGGTTTAGAACAGTGGCTCTTAACCAGGGTTGCTCGCACCGCTAGGGGGTGCGAGGCCAGTTCCTAAGGAGTTCGAGGATGGAAAATTAAAGCAAAATATTATTTCATATATGCGATATTTTTTTCAGCAAAAAATAATTATTATTATTACTATTATTGCTACAGCAGTGTTCTGTAAGCTTTGTATATGAAGATTAAAAAAGGAAAAAGTGGTTTTGTTATTAATACACAGCACATTGAAAAGGTTAAGAACCACTGGTTTAGAAGGTCATTGATGAATAACAGGAAGAGAGTGAGTGACAGGATAGAACCTTGAGGAATACCATTGTTACTAGCTTTAGGAGAAGAACAGTGACCGTGTACCACAGCAGCAATAGAACCGTTGGAAAGGAAACTTGAAATGAAGTTAGAGAGAAGGATAGAAACCGAAGGAAGGTAGTTTGGAAATCAAAGTTTTGGATATGTCTAAGACAACAGCAAAAGTTTCACCAAAATCTCTAAAAAAGGATGACCAAGACTCAGTAAAGAAAGCCAGAATACCAGTAGAGCGGCCTTAATGGAACCCATGCTGGCTATCATACAGGAGGTTGTGGTGATAGATGTTTAAGAATCTTCCTATTGGGGGTAGATTAAAAAAAAAACCTTAGATAGGCAGGAAATTAAAGCAATAGGACGATAGTTTGAGGGATCAGAACGGTCACCCTTTTTAGGAACAGGCTGAATGTAGGCAAACTTCCAGCAAGAAGGAAAGGTAGATGTTGACAGACAGAGTTGAAAGAGTTTGACTAGGCAAAGTGCAAGCACGGAGGCACAGTATGCTTTTTATCGTTTTGGTGCCTAACAAGCACAAAAGCACCCAAAAGATACGTACGTTTCTTGTAATGTTTCATTTTCCCATATAAGGTATTTGCATGTATTTTGGCGTTTTGGTACCTAAAGCCCCGTACACATTATGTATCATGATGCGCATCGTGTTGAATGGATGTGTTGAAAAAGTCGTTTTTCAACACGAAAGCGCATCACCAACGTGTTGCTGGGTCGGCTCGATTTTCAAATTGCAGCTCAGTGATGCATGACCAGTCAGAGCGATAGGACGTCCGGTCACGCTCCGCTCCAGCGCCGATGGCTCTCCAATCTCCACCACCCGCCATACCCTTTGAGTGGACAAGGGCCAACACCCAACATTTCATTGAATTGCTCAAGGAACATCCATCTGTTTGGAACATCAAGTCCAAGCAGTATAAAATGAGAAACGTCAGAAGTGCACACAGAGCAACTACACTCCATAGTAGAGTCTCCTGGCAGATTCCATCATCGGCGCACATCCTCCCCGCATGAAAGTTGAACTGTCACTGAGCAGCTGGCGCGCGAGAAGTTGCCGAGAACAATGTGAGCAGTGATGCAGTACAGTTTGGCCACTAGTAATTTTTTTCAACACCACTACTGCATCACGTGGCTGATACATGATGCATAATGTGTACGAGGCTTAACAATGTGAAAAACATTCAAAATACACGCTTTTTACTAATCTTTTTTTTTTTCTCCATATAAGCGTTTCTCATAATGTTTTTTTTTTTTTCGTTTCCCCATAAAGAATAGCAAACATTTTGGAGTTTACTACGTTACAAGCTCAAAAAATATTCAAAATACTTGATTTTGGTAATGTTATCGTGTTCCTCAGTAAAGGATGGTTTGTATGCGTTTTAGCGTTTCGTTAGGCAAGTAGCTCAAAACACTTATTTTGTTTTCCCTTTTAGAGTGCTTTCCATGTTTTGTAGCGTTCTGGTGCTTAGCACCTTCATAAAAACTCAAAAGACACGTTTCTGGAAATCTCTTTTCCTTTCCCCATGTAGGGTGCTTTACATACAGTTTGATGTTTTGGTACCTAATAATGTGAAAACATTCGAAATACACGTTTTTTTTTTTCGTTTTTTTTTTGTGATGATGTTTTGTTTCTTCAAATGTTTCTCCATACGCTTCGCTTTTGTGCCTTATCTCCGCAGGTGTGACCCCTGTGTACACTCCTGTGCTGAGTAGTAAGCGACAGTGACAGTGGTGGTACCCTGTGATCTGTGATTTAAGGGTAAAACTGTTTGCAGTGGTAGCGTCCACCCTTCTCCTTGTGCCCTGTCCTGCCCCCGTGACCTTGAACTTCTACATGTGTGGTTTCCTTCAATATAAGGTAGTAAAGGACCCCAGTGTTTGCTTCCACCCTTCCCCTGAGTGTGTGTGAACAGCTAGGCAGTGGGGAAATAGCCTGGTAAGTCCTCGTTCCAGCCCGGACCCCTGTAATAAGTACTGCCGCCCCGCCCCGTCACCTGTATCTTCGCCTCAAGAGACGGAACCTGCTGGTTCCGTTCTGGAACGCCTACTTAACGAGGGAGGGGGAGGGGGAGCGACGTGACAATAACACCACCGTAAGTCTAGTGTCAATGCGTGTAAGTCACCACCTTTTCCATGGAATACCCTTTCATAATACTGTCTTCATCATTAACGTCTCCCCCTTTCACTTATTACCACTTTCGTCTTCTAAGCACAAATCACATAAAGGCTTACCCTGGCTTAGAGGCTATTACTTCTCAAGCTATATATGACAACTTAACAGTAACGTCTCAATCATGGTTTACTCACCTCACACTAATTACTGCCATACTTGCCACCCGTAGTACTATAATACACTAATACTTTCGGAAAATCTTAAGAACAACGCACCCAAGATTATTTTCAATAAGGTGTGCTTTCAAGAAGTGTAAGTAGTATAGCTACATGTCTGTAAAGGTTTTACTGATCGCTCGTTGATATTAAGGTTACAATACAATGTTAAAGTTTCTCCAGTATTCCCGAGATCCGTCCTGCTTACCTGTCCGTGCTGAAATTACACTGCGTGCGTTCGTGCGTTGGTTTACACGCTGGGTGCTTTTGCGCATGCTACTAAGTCTATGACGTTTAATGACGCTTTTGACGTCATGGACGCTTTTGACGTCATGGTGTGTTTCACCAGTAATTAATCACCTCTATATTTCCGGCCAATCTCAAGACACTTACTGTTTATTTGAGTCCAGTTCCATCCCCTGTTCGATTGTCTTCTTTTGAAGTACTACTGCTCTCTACTTTCACAACATTACCCAAACTGGTTGGCAGTTTTCTTGTTTACTGTTTATTTGAGTCCAGTTCCATCCCCTGTTCGGTTGTCTTCTTTTGAAGTAATATTGCTCTCTACTTTCACAACATTGTTTTCAGGGGCTGAAGAAAATCTGATAAACCAATTAGTTTCTCCATTCTGACCAGGAATCAAAGAAAGCATAAACACTAATGGTAATGGCTAACTCCTCTATTTAGGCCAAAATGCCATTCCAGAATTGTTAAATGAATAAAGATGTTCAGTGTGCATCTGCACCATTATTAAGTAGCCAAATGGGTAGCCTGTGAAACAGTTCAATGCTATAATGTATTTATGGTGACCAATAAATGCTTTCATTCAAATTAATATATTTTAGCCATTTTCTGCCTACTTTAACTATCTAGAGCTTATCAAATGCACAGATTGTTCAGTAAATTTGTTATATCCAATATTCATTGCATTAGTGTTTGTATTATTTAGGTTTTATTGTGTTATTCCTTATTGCTTCTTGATGATTTGTAGTGTCAGTTCAAAGCCGATTTACTGATAGTATGTGTAATATTTGAAAATCCAATCCCAAATATAAATCATGTAAGTATAAATATATATAGCTGATGAGAATCATGACAAAAGTGTTGGATATTAAATATTTCTATTTTTTTTTCTTTTCTTTCGTAATTTATGCACATGTAAAAATTATTACCACTTTAGTTACTTCACTTTTTCAGTGATACTCATTCAATTTTGGCCTGTAATGATTGTTATCGATGATGATAATTTATTACATATTTTTCCAAGAAGCAGCACATAGCAATCACTAATGTGGCATAAATATATTTGTCATTTCTCTTTTATCAGTACTTCATATTATAAAAATTTATCTTTTCTCTGTTCCATGACTATTGTTTTCCACCATTATTAATCATGCAACTGACCATCATACTTGCCTTTTAATATATCTGATGTGAAAGTAAAATATCTAAGTTGAACTATTGCAATTCAGAATCCAGCAAAGGTGAACCGATGAAAGAAGTGCACTTTACTCATTCATGCAATCATACACTTTATCTTTAGTAACTTCATCTTCAATTATTATTAACAGCAGTTCCTTTAGTTCTGTTTATTTTATTTTATTTATTTATTTGTTTTTGTTTATTTTAATTTTTTTCTTTTATGCTTAGAACATAAGATAAACCCTTGAACATCATGTGAAGGTAATGAGAGTGAAATAAGTCTACTGTATGTTTAATGATTCTCTATGAAGCACACAATATGTTCATGTGAAAACATATGCACAAATAATATTCCATGTACCTATCTTATCACTACAAGATGCTTACAAGCAATATATATATTGTGACTACATTTCAAGAATTTGTACATGTTTTGTTGCACTCAAACTTTTTCAAGCAGTAAAGAAAACCTTAGAACTATGAAATTTTAAGACAATTTGGTTACTATATATAATTACTATTTACTCAAGTCAAATTTACACAACATCCACATTCAGGTTTCTCCATCAGACAATATGCACCTCTGGTCTAGGTGCTAAACTAAACACTAAATAATATTTGATCTCTCCTCCATCACCTAAAGCACTAAAAGTTCATCCTATTTTTCTTATCAAATATTTTTAACCCATTCATTGTTAAGCACTTGCACTGACTTTTCTCTCATACAACCTCATGTGTTCTTATCTAGGATACAGAGGCTTTACCCTGCAAATATCCACTCAAAAGATATCTTACACAACTTTTTCCTGATCAAACAGCTTCAGATGTTTCCTAGAATCTTAGTTTTGGATATCTGAGGATAATACATTTACGATAATTTGATTCATCAATACAGGTTATAGTCTCATTAAGGTATTACCTTGAATGGATTGTAAGTCAGTAAAATAGAAATAAAAAATTTTTTTAGACTCTTATGGTAATAAAGTTTTCTAGCTTGAATGAATGTACAGTACATAATTACAAATTGGATATACAAGTAAAACTACCATATAAATAAATATCAATGCAACTTATTCATATAATAAATACAGCACTAAGTGTTATTTTTATTCGTGTCTCACCATTTGAGAACTGCCAATGAGCTTGTGACATCTTTAACAAAATCTCACAAAAGTAAACAAGACTGTAGAGATGAAACAATCTTTATAAATGCATGAATGAAATTAACATTCCAGTATTCTTCAGTTTGTGTTGGGGAAGGACTTAACCTGCACTTATACAGGTGTGTCTGCACATAAAGTGAAACTTTATAGACTGAACAATATTTCCACAGATTAACACCAAGTGGCTATGTCTAATTATAGTAGGATGTAAATGCCACTACTTGCTATAATTCTTTTATTTTTTTGTACTTTATTATCCCATTGCTAATAAATTAATCATACATCACTTTCAATTAGACTTTGTCAAAACAACTGTTATACAAGTTCTCTAGCTTGACTTGTCACCAAATTTAATGCATCTTATCTTTGTAGGAAATGGTAGAATTTCTGTAATGCTTATGTAAAAAATAAATAAATATTTTTTTTTTTTTTTTTTTTTTTTGTTGAAACTGTCAAAATGATGTCAAAAACCCAGTGAAAAGTTTCCCCATCCTCAGGAGTAAGTGCTGCTTGATCCTTGATTTGACAACAAACTTATTTTATTCATGTAAATATAATGGTGCATTTACACACCATATGAACATAAATATTGTGTATAAATGTGTGTGTGTGTGTGTGTGTGTGTGTGTGTGTGTGTGTGTGTGTGTGTGTGTGTGTGTGTGTGTGTGTGTGTGTGTTTGTGTGTGTGTGTGTGTGTGTGTGTGTGTGTGTGTGTGTGTGTGTGTGTGTGTGTGTGTGTGTGTGTGTGTGTGTGTGTGTGTGTGTGTGTGTGTGTGAGAGAGGTATTAGGGATGGGAGTCAATGCTATCTTGAACATAATTATTTATTTCATATAATGAAACTAATTTCATCATGACTTTTATTGTGCAACAGTGAATGGGTTAAAAGCTTACTGTCACAATATTTAATAAAAACAAAAGTTGTCATGTTAATCAAATTCAATAATGTATAATAAAAATCCAAATAGCAATTGCTGTATATGATTACTGTATAAAAAGTATAATATAACTAGTAGAACAGTTAAAGCAGGTGGTTGATGGTGACCATGCTGCTTGTGTCCACATAAAGAACTTGAAGCCCTCTTGCTGCACACAATTCATTTAGCTCTACAAATGTTCCTGTAAACATTTCTAATCAATTAATCTTAAATTGAAGAACCCAGATGAATCTGAGATAGTTGTAAAAAACTCACAGAAAATATAACTAACAAAAGAAACAGTGTAGACTGAGGACTTCTTGTACATGAAAAGTTTTTATGTGATCAGTGTATATGGTTAGAATACACATACATTTCACACACTGTAGAAAATGGCTCACAGGTAGTGACACAATCTACCTCCTCTGGCCACTGCTGGAACTGTATCCAGATCCACCCCATGATTGCTTACTATAATTGCCACCCCACTGCTGCTGTCCAGGTCCACTCCAGCCACCCTGCTGACCCCAGCTGCTATTGGCAGAATTGTTCTGACTGGCTGATGAGGCACCATACTGTTGCCCTGATCCATATCCTTGATTGCCATACCCATAGCCCTGTGGAGAATGTGAATTTATGAATTACAGTGATGTATCAGTGTTAATTCATAAATTACTGTGATGTTGATATGAGTTTTTTTCTGTTTTCTAAACCATTATGGATGATCTTTCTGACAGTAGTTGGGATGACAGTAGCTGGGTTATATCCCAGACACAGATGATAGAGATGATAACAATGATTCCTGTAGTGAAGATGAGGTTGGTGGCCCTAGGGCTGAGATAGGGAGGTTGAGGACCTGGGTTGGAAGTTGATATCAGGCATGTTTTCTAACAAGCATTCTGATTTACCACTGCAATATTTCTCAGTTCCCTGAACTGAATCTTGCTCTTGGGGACTCATACTGGTATCCTTCTCTGATGCCTTCAAACCTTTCTTTGATAATTATAATGAGCTGGTTGGCAAATTATGTGACTGGGCAAATAAGAAACTTCACATCTCATCTCTAGCTAAAACAGCTTCTATGAAGTTAGGTGTTCTGAGACATCTCCGCCAATTTTTCTCACTCCCCCAGCTGCTAACTCTGTACAAGGGCCTTATCCATCCATGTATGGAGTATGCTTCACATGTCTGTCTGGTGGGGGGTTCCACTCATACTGCTCTTCTAAACAGGGTGGAATCAAAAGCTTTTCATCTCACCAACTCCTCTCCTCTAACTGACTGTCTTCAGCCTCTCTCTCACCGCCGCAATGTTGCATATCTAGCTGTCTTCTACCGCTATTTTCATGCTAACTGCTCTTCTGATCTTGCTAACTGCATGCCTCCCCTCCTTCCGCAGCCTTGGTGCACAAGACTTTCTTCTTTCTCTCACCCCTATTCTGTCCCCCTCTCTAATGCAAGAGTTAACCAGTATTCTCAATCATTCATCCCTTTCTCTGGTAAACTCTGGAACTCCCTGCCTGCTTCTGTATTTCCACCTTCCTATGACTTGAATTCCTTCAAGAGGGAGGTTTCAAGACACTTATCCACCAATTTTTGACCACTGCTTTGACCCTTTTATGGGACTGGCATTTCAGTGGGCATTTTTTTTATTAGATTTTTGTTGCCCTAGGCCTTTTTTTTTTCTTCCTACATAAAAAAAAAAAAAAAAGAAAGCTGCCAAGTTTTTTGCTAAATATCCAGAGAAAAATGGTCATATGAACAAAATTATTTGACATCCTGTTACACATGACATTTTTGCTTAAAATCAGTTACAAAATAAACAATCAACAAAAACAAGCAAAATTATCTTTGAAAAGATGCAAAAAATGTTAAATGGCAACTGCACACTACAGTGAGCAGCAGTGGCCTGCCCCTCACGCTGTGCTGCTGGGCCCACACTACATGCTTCTTAATGCACTAGCCATTTTTTCTACACCATCTGATGAAATTCTGAATGTTAATAACTAAGGAAAAAAACAAAACAAAAACAAATATATATAAATATATATATATATATATATATATATATATATATATATATATATATATATATATATATATATATATATATATATATATATATATATATATATATATATATACTCACAGATCCCCAATACTGTTGCTGTTGTTGTTGTTGCTGTGGTGTCTGCTGTTGTTGTTGGTAATACTGCTGATTCCAATTGCTGTTGTATCCCTGGCTGTAGCCACCATAACTCTGGTTACCCCATCCTTGGTTATAGTTGCCATAACTGTTATAGTTCTGATTTCCTGGATTACTCTGCCAAATGGAATACAAGAATTAAAAGGCTAGAAGAAGCAAATCAAAACATTTATATAGCTGCCTCCTTTGCAAATTAAGAAATCTAGTACAACAGGAAACCCAAAAGCTTAAGAAAAAAATAGGATAAGTGTCAACAATAACTCTATGCACAATTACCTTAATGAGAGCACATATTAACTAATTTCCAAATATAAAATAATATACTTAAAATATACTCATCTGTTAGTCAAAGATATCATATGAGTAATATAGTCTTGCATCACGATGGAGACAAAGCTCTACTAAATGACATTCATCATACATGTTTTCATCTGCAAAGAGCAATACAGCTTCATATTCATGGCTTCATCTTTCAAATACTGCATATGACTTAATAAATACAACTGTGCACTTGACTTCAAGGCAACAAAGCAAATTAATATTTTTTTTCCCTGGTTTTCATTCCAATGTTAACTTAATGTTAACTATTAATTTTTAAAATTACATAAATAAGCAAAATTTCCACAGCCATTCATTCAACAGGTTACACAGCAGTTCAGTTCTGATGGTTCATAATATAAATCCAAGTTATACAAGTGGAGGGTTTTGCCTTTGGTATACTACACTTTCCAAATTTTTCAGTACAGGTCGCCTATCACTAATCTAGCATCACTGAGACCTGTAGGGTGCTGGGTTAGTGATTTTCCCAGATAACGGAGAAGTTAGGGGAGAATACACTTCAGCCATCAGTTAACCACCTGATCCCACCTATAAAATACATACAAGATGATTAATAAGTGGGATGTACATACTATTTTATCTGCCAATACAGAAACAGTACAATAATAACAGAAGCAAGGAGTAGATGACCTAAGGTCATCAGGTCACAAGGAGCCACAATGTGCTGCATAAACAGCTGACATCACTTAAAAACACAGGGAAGCCATTCCAATTTGTTTTTCCCATTTATTATTAAATCTGCTCAGTTTTAGCTCCAACCATGGCTCCAGTCAGTAAAGGAAATGCTCCTCATTGTGTAAAGCACAAACACTGTACTTTATCCAAAAAGATATGATTGAAATTTTTAAAATCTCAACAGTGGTGTGTCCATGCGAAGCTTGTGTGACCCTGCCTTCCGATGTATAATTCATCAAAGGTCTTAAGGATCATATGGTGTGTGTGTGTGTGTGTGTGTGTGTGTGTGTGTTATATCACGTTTCCTGAAACTTTATACTCTGCCTATTCTGTACCTTTCATCCCTAGTTATACTCTCTCTCTCTCTCTCTCTCTCTCTCTCTCTCTCTCTCTCTCTCTCTCTCTCTCTCTCTCTCTCTCTCTCTCTCTCTCTCTCTCTCTCTCTCTCTCTCTCTCTCTCTCTCTCTCTCTCTCTCTCTCTCTCTCTCTCTCTCTCTCTCTCTCTCTCTCTCTCTCTCTCTCTCTCTCTCTCTCTCTCTCTCTCTCTCTCTCTCTCTCTCTCTCTCTCTCTCTCTCTCTCTCTCTCTCTCTCTCTCTCTCTCTCTCTCTCTCTCTCTCTCTCTCTCTCTCTCTCTCTCTCTCTCTCTCTCTCTCTCTCTCTCTCTCTCTCTCTCTCTCTCTCTCTCTCTCTCTCTCTCTCTCTCTCTCTCTCTCTCTCTCTCTCTCTCTCTCTCTCTCTCTCTCTCTCTCTCTCTCTCTCTCTCTCTCTCTCTCTCTCTCTCTCTCTCTCTCTCTCTCTCTCTCTCTCTCTCTCTCTCTCTCTCTCTCTCTCTCTCTCTCTCTCTCTCTCTCTCTCTCTCTCTCTCTCTCTCTCTCTCTCTCTCTCTCTCTCTCTCTCTCTCTCTCTCTCTCTCTCTCTCTCTCTCTCTCTCTCTCTCTCTCTCTCTCTCTCTCTCTCTCTCTCTCTCTCTCTCTCTCTCTCTCTCTCTCTCTCTCTCTCTCTCTCTCTCTCTCTCTCTCTCTCTCTCTCTCTCTCTCTCTCTCTCTCTCTCTCTCTCTCTCTCTCTCTCTCTCTCTCTCTCTCTCTCTCTCTCTCTCTCTCTCTCTCTCTCTCTCTCTCTCTCTCTCTCTCTCTCTCTCTCTCTCTCTCTCTCTCTCTCTCTCTCTCTCTCTCTCTCTCTCTCTCTCTCTCTCTCTCTCTCTCTCTCTCTCTCTCTCTCTCTCTCTCTCTCTCTCTCTCTCTCTCTCTCTCTCTCTCTCTCTTTCCATGTGTATGTGTGAGAAAGAATTTTTTTTAAATATGTAGGAGGGACAACAGCCAAGAAAAAAATGACAGATGCTGTTCCCCGAATAGGATCCAAACCAGTAGTCAAAAATTGAAGGATATGTGTCTTGAAACCTCCCTCTTGAAGAAGTTTAAGTTATAGGAAGGTAGAATTACAGAAGCAGACAGGGAGTTCCAGAGTTTACCAGAGAAAGAAAGGGATGAATGATTGAGAATACTGGTTAACTCTTGCATTAGAGAGGTGGACAGAATAGGGGTGAGAGAAAGAAGAAAGTCTTGTGCAGTGAAGCCATAGGAAGAGGGAAGGCATACAGTTAGCAAGATCAGAAGAGCAGTTAGCATGAAAATACCAGTAAAAGATAGCAAGAGATGCAACATTGCAGTGATGAGAAAGAGGCTGAAAACAGTCAGTTGGAGGAGAGGAGTTGATAAAAGCTTTTGATTCCACCCTGTCTAGAAGAGCAGTAGGAGCGGATGGAGACCCCCAGACATGTGAAGCATACTCCATACATGGACAGATGAGACCCTTGTACAGAGTTAGCAGCTGTAAGGGTGAGAAAAAAGGCAGACACATCTCAGAATGCCTAAGTTCATAAAAGCTGTTTTAGCTAGAGATGAGATGTGAAGTTTCCAGTTTACATTATAAGTAAACAACAGACAGACAGGATGTTCAGTGTAGAAGACGGGGGCAGTTGAGTGTCACTGAAGATGAAGGGATAGTTGTCTGGGAGGTTGTGTCGAGTTAAAAGATGGAGGAATTAAGTTCTTGAGGCATTGAACAATATTAAGTTTGCTCTGCCCCAGTCAAAAATTTTAGAGAGATCAGAAGTCAGACATTTTGTGGCTTCCCAGCATGAACTGTTTACTTCTTGAAGGGTTGGATATCTACAAAAAGACATGGAAGAGTGCAAGATAGTATCATCAACGTACCAGTGGGTAAGGCAAGATGATTTAGATCATTGATGAATAATAGGAAGAGAGTGGGTAACAGGACAGAACCTTGAGAAAACCACTGTTAATAGACAAGAACAGTGACCATCTACCACAGCAGCAATAGAACAGTCAGAAAGGAAACTTGGGATGAAGTTACACAGAGAAAGATAGAAGCTGTAGGAGGGAAGTTTGGAAATCAAAGCTGTGCCAGACTCTATCAAAAGCTTCTGATATGTCTAAGGCAACAGCAAAAGTTTTACCAAAATCTCTAAAAGAGGATGACCAAGACTCAGTAAGGAATACCAGAACCCATACTGGTGATTAGATAGAAGGTTGTGAAATGATAGATGTTTAAGAAACCTGTTGAGAATAGATTCAAAAACTTTAGATAGACAGGAAATTAAAGCAACAGGATGATAGTTTGAGGGATTAGAACAGTCACTATTTTTAGGAACAAGCTGAATGTAGGTAAACTTCCAGCGAGAAGGAAAGGTAGATGTTGACAGACAGAGTTGAAAGAGTTAGACCAGGCAAGGTGCAAACAAGACAGCACAGTTTCAGAGAACAATAAGAGGGACCCCATCAGGTCCATAAGCCTTCCAAGGATTTAAGCTGGCAATGGTATGGAAAACATCACTGTGAAGAATTTTAATAGGTAGCATAAAGTAGTCAGAGGTGGAGGAGAGGGAGGAAAAGCCATGAATCATGCAAAGTACAGTTTTTAGCAAAGGTTTGAGCAAAGAGTTCAGCTTTAGAGATAGATGTGATAGCAGTGGTGCCATCTGGTTGAAATAAAGGAGGGAAAGAAGAAGTGAAACTATTGAGATGCTTTTGGCTAGATGCTAGAAGTCGTGAGAAGAGTTAGATCTTGAAAGAATTTTGACACTTTCTATTAATGAAGGAATTTTTGGCCTAGTTGGAGAATAGACTTGGCATGGTTGTGGGCAGAAATATAAAGCACATGAGATTCTGGTAATGGAAGGCTCAAGTACCCTTTGTGGGCCACCTCTCTATCATGTATGGTACGAGAGCAGGCTGTGTTTAACCAACATTTGGAAGGTTTAGGTTTAGATCAAGAAAAAAGAGAGAGGAATGTACCCCTCCATGCCACACATTATCACCTCTGTTATGTGTTTGGCCCACAGGTAGGTCTCTGACACAGAAGCAATAGTCATTCCAAGGAAAATCAGCAAAATATTTCCTCGGCTTCAACCAACTAGCAGGGGCAAAATGCCAGAGGCACCTCTGCTTAGGGGGATCTTAAGGAGGGATTGGAGTGATAGGACAAGATACAGATACAAGATTGTGATAGGAGCCCAAAGAATATAGGATAACAGCAAAAGCAGAAGGATTATATACAAAACAGTCAGGAATACATTTACTGTATCTACTTCATAAATATATACAACCAGAATGATCAAATGACAATACCAATAAATAACCGCTCACCGCCCACTAACTCAAAGTGACAAACTGCACAACTTCATTACACCACCACAGGAGGAGGCAGTAGGCACCTGCCAAAATAATAATTACTCCCAGTGATGTCTAAAGCACTGGATCAGGGGATGCTGTGAACTTATCATTAAACACAGCTGTGACATCACTGAACATTTTCCTTTGTGTTTCCCAACACAAGGGGGCAGTCACAGCCTGTCCTCTAAAGACAACTCTCTTCCTCCACACAAAACTACAAACACCAAGGAGGAGGCAGTAGACACCTGCCAAAACGATAATTATTCCCAGTGAGGTCTAAAGCACTGTTCAGGGGGTGCTGTGAACTTATCATTAAACACAGCTGTGACCTCACTGAACAATTCCCTTTATGTCTCACAACACAAGGGGGCAGTTACAGCCTGCTCTCTAAAGACAACACTCTTCCTCCACACAAAACTACAAGCACCTAATAACACACACACACCTTTCACTCAAAAATTTCAAAATCATCATGGCAACTCCTACACCAGCCTCGGAGTCCCCATCTGGGGAGGGCACCTTAAATGTTCCCAGGTCGGACTGCCTTTCTGTCGACGACCCTAAGTGTCTTGACACCCCTCTCAACCTTTTCTTCATTAACTTCTGCAACATTCGCAGTCTAAGATCTAATTTTCAGTCTGTAGAACACTACCTCTCCTCTTCTAAACCTCATCTTCTTTTCCTCACTGAAAGTCAGGTGTCTGAGGCAACTGACAGTAGCCCTTTTTCTGTTCCTTCCTACTTTCTCTATCCTCACTTTCAACCCAAAGCTGGAAGTTGCATCTATATGCGCAAAGACTTAACCTGCTCTCGTGCCCTCGCTCTTGAATCTTCCGAGTTTTCCACCATCTGGCTATGACTACAGTCACTCTCAAACTACATTCATTTGTGCTGTATACCTCTCACCTAACTCCTCTGACTATAAGAAATTCTTTGACTGCTTAACTTCCAAAGTGGAGCACATTCTGACCCTCTTCCCTTTCACAGAGATCTCCATTCTTGGAGACTTCAATGTTCACCACCAGCTTTGGCTTTCCTCTCCCTTCACTGACCATCCTGGTGAACTAGCCTTTAACTTTGCTATCCTCCATGACCTAGAGCAACTGGTGCAACACCCTACTCGTATTCCTGACCATCTTGGAGATACGCCCAACATTCTTGACCTTTTCCTGACCTCTAATCCTTCTGCTTATGCTGTCACCCTTTCTTCTCCATTGGGCTCCTCCGATCACAATCTCATATCTATCTTGTCCTATCGCTCCAATCCCTCCTCAGGATCCCCCTAAGCAAAGGTGCCTC
Organism: Scylla paramamosain; assembly: GCF_035594125.1. Classification (NCBI taxonomy): domain Eukaryota; kingdom Metazoa; phylum Arthropoda; class Malacostraca; order Decapoda; family Portunidae; genus Scylla; species Scylla paramamosain. Next base: position 4,604,348 of record NC_087158.1, on the reverse strand, counting down.
TGGCATTTTTCCTCTGCTAGTTGGGGGACCTGAGGAGATATTTTGCTGGTTTTCCTTGGAATGATTACTGCTTCTGTGTCAGAGACCCATCTTTGTGTGCTGAGCACATAACAGAGGTGATAGTGTCTGGCATGGAGGTGTACGTTTCTCACTCTTTTTCTCGACCTAAACCTTCCAAACCTTGGTTTAACACAGCTTGTTCTCGTGCTATACATGATAGAGAGGTGGCCCACAAAAGGTACTTAAGCCTTCCATCACCAGAATCTCATGCATTTTATATTTCTGCCCAGAACCATGCCAAGTCTGTTCTCCAACTAGCCAAAAACTCCCTTCATTAACAGAAAGTGTCAAAACCTTTCAAGATCTAACTCCCCTCATGACTTCTGGCATCTAGCCAAAAATATCTCCAATAACTTTACTTCTTCTTCTTTCCCTCCTTTATTTCAACCAGATGACACCACTGCTATCACATCTATTTCTAAAGCTGAACTCTCTGCTCAAACCTTTGTTAAAAACTCTACCTTGGATGATTCAGGGCTTGTTCCTCCCTCTCCTCCACCCTCTGACTACTTCATGCTACCTTTTAAAATTCTTCACAATGATGTTTTCCATGCCCTCGCTGGCCTAAACCCTTGGAAGGCTTATGGACCTGATGGGGTCCCTCTTGTGGTTCTTTGAAACTGTGCCTCCATGCTTGCACCTTGCCTAGTCAAACTCTTTCAACTCTATCTGTCAACATCTACCTTTCCTACTTGCTGGAGATTTGCCTACATTCAGCCTGTTCCTAAAAAGGGTGACCATTCTAATACCTCAAACTACTGTCCTATTGCTTTAATTTCCTGCCTATCTAAAGTTTTTAATCTATCCTCAATAGGAAGATTCTTACACATCTATCACTTCACAACCTTCTATGTGATCGCCAGTATGGGTTCCATCAAGGCTGCTCTACTGATGATCTTCTGGCTTTCCTTACTGAGTCTTTGTCATCCTCTTTTTAGAGATTTTGGTGAAACTTTTGATGTTGCCTTGGATATATCAAAAGCTTTTGATAGAGCCTGGCACAAAGCTTTCATTTCCAAACTACCCTCCTACAGCTTCTATCCTTCTCTCTGTAACTTCATCTCAAGTTTCCTTTCTGACTGTTCTATTGCTGCTGTGGTAGACGGTCACTGTTCTTCTCCTAAATCTATTAACAGTGGTGTTCCTCAAGGTTCTGTCCTGTCATCCACTCTCCTTGTTATTCATCAATGACCTTCTAAACCAAACTTCTTGTCCTATCCACTCCTACACTGATGGTGCACTTTCCACGTTTTTTTTTTCAGACATCTAACACTTCAGGAAGTAATCATTTCACACAGGGAAGCCACAGAATGCCTGACTTCTGATCTTCCTAAAATTTCTGATTGAGGTAGAGCAAACCTGGTATTGTTCAATGCCTCAAAAACTCAATTCCTCTATCTATCAACTCAACACAACCTTCCAGACAACTATCCGCTCTTCTTCAATGACACTCAACTGTCCCCTTCTTCTACACTGAACATCCTCGGTCTGTTCTTTACTTATAATCTGAACTGGAAACTTCAACTTATAATCTGAACTGGAAACTTCAATCTCATCTCTAGCTAAAACAGCTTCTATGAAGTTAGGCATTCAGAGATGTCTCTGCTTTTTTTACTTAAAACTTAAAAGTCAAACTCAAATAATTTTGAGGGCCACTTGGTTATGGTCTCAGAAACCATCAATTATTATGTAATAATATACAGCAAAAGTCCTGTCTTTCAGCATCCAACATTTTGAAAAACCTGATGTTTCAGCACTTTTGCAAAAAAATGGCAGTCCCATTCTGAAAGTTATCTGATCTTCCAGCACTATATTGGCATGTGACAAGTTTGAAAATTGTACTTTCCTAGGATCATTTCCATTACGAACTAACTTGACTGCTCTACCCTATTCCATGACCAAGCAATGTTAGCAGCAGAATATTATTTCTTAAACTTTTCTTTACATCCATACACATGACTCCTTCATAATCCTTGAACACCTACCTTTATAACAATCTCTCATTTCCTCATTCATCCCACCATGCTTACACTAACCCTCTCATTCACCAGTAAATTTCATAAGTTTTCTTTCCAATACCTCTTCTGTTGGCAGGCATTTGTGGCCTTTCAATGTGACTTGCAAAACCTTGATTTTGAAGCATTTTCTTTACTTTAAAACTCATAAGTAACCCTGCATTATATATCATTAGATTCACAAGGAAATTATCTTTATGATGATCACATCAAAAATTCACCAAAAAGTATTTTCACTCATTTTTCCCTCAAATATAAATACATGAAAAAAAATGTTCACAACCCTTTCCCCACAAGCATTCTGCATGCTACACATCACCTAAACCACCTTTATATGAGCTTTACAATGGTACTATTGTCATTGTGTTATGTCAATTAGATTCCAAAAATTAAAGGAAAATTGAAGTCAGCATTAATCTCAGATTACATGCAGACAGCATTAGTCACAGATTGAACCTGACAAATCATCTAACAGTCCAGTTACTTGTATTTTAGGAAGCATTGGTCTTGCCAATTCATTACTTTTGTGAAACTTAAGCTCATCTCTGACTAACCAACAACTGATGCACTTACACCAGAAACTTTATCTTTAATAAATCTAAACAAGTTTTTTGACACGCTTGTGCATTAGTGCAGTTTCGCTTGAAGACATTTTGATCTACATATGCATCCAGTGTGTGAGAGGGTTAGTACTGTTCCTGGATACTTACTCTTTCACCATCTCATATCATACAACTGGCACACACTAACCAAATAAGATGTACTAAAATCACACACCCTTACTTTCTTTATCATAAATATCAATACCTTACTTCTCCAAGTATTCAGTTTCCATTTCCTATACAAACTATAAAATTGATCCACCTTTTTGAAGTTCTCTTGTACACTCTTTATATAACAGTGTCATCTGCAGTTTTGTTGCCGCAGCCTAATGCTCACAAATTAGTTTTAGCTTTACAGGAAGGTTTCCTGCATCAGCTTTTATTCCCTCATACAACCACATAAAAATACTAAACAACCATAAAGATACCATACATCTCAGTCTCACTCATGTTCCTAGGGCAAAACTAACTCCAAGTTCTCTACACAGCCACTTTGCTTTGGATAAAAACCCTTAATACCCTATAACAACTGTCCTCCTATAATGTATATTCAAAGGACATTTCAGAGAAATTCCTCATCAATCCTAACAGTTTCCTCTATGTCCATGTAAGTTGCACACAACTTTTCAGTAAGTATTGTTCTGTTATCATTCTCACTGAAAAATCTTCCCTCCTAAATCCTTTTCCTCCTAAATGATATTCACCTCAATCACTTACATCAATCTTCCTGTCAAGACTCCAATAAAAACAAAAAATAAACAGAAGACAAGTTGATTGATAAAATGGGTAAAAAAAATCAGGATTTTGAAATAGTCACATGGATACATCACCCATTAATGATCATCCTGTTTAGCAAATAATCCAGAAGAAAATTTTCTTTTATAAGTGGTTATCAAATATTATTCCTGTTCCTAGGGCACTGGAGACTTTCAGCATTTCATGACAATTTTAACAGTTACCACGAATCTTATTGCTCATATTAAAAATCACCTCTAGAATTTTCTGCTTTCTTTAAGAGTGGGTTGGGCCTGATATGCACAACTGCCAAAAATAGTTTGCACAAAAACAGAAAAAGAGCATTTATTCCTGGGAACAAAGACCAATTAAGTGAAATACCAAATTTCACAGATAAAATGTATACTCAACTAAGTATAAATGTATGAAACAGATATAGATCTGGAGTTCTTATACACAGCACATGACTAGCTAAGAGAAGATGAGATCATCATGTACTTAATATCTTGGGACACGTTTAAGTACAAACCTGTGGCCGATTCCAACTGTTCTGGTAGCCTGCTCGGCCGCCCCTGTCTCTATTATATCCTCCTCTGGTCACTTCTCTATTGTATCCACCACGATTGTAGTCCCTGCTATAGGCACCACGGCCTCCTTCTCTATTGTAGCTTCCACGGCTGTAATCACGGTCACGCATCCAGCCACCTCTATCCGTCGGTCAGTGTAGCCTCCACGGCGGTCACGGTCCCATCCACCCCGGAAGCTATTCCCTCTGTTACCTGTAACAGCATTATCATCACAACATTAGCATTACTTTATGTGAGGAAGTCATTTCATACAGCATGTGCACATCATCAAACAATACTGCAGCATATTAATAATAGAGGATGACTTTCACAATTGCACTGTCTGTAAATTTAATGTCCTCTATTAGAGCCGCTGCTCACCTATCTGCCGCCTGTCTCTTCTTCCTTTCTTTCATCTTGTCTCAAACCTCCCTCCTTGTCATCTCCCCTTCCCCTAATCTATCAAAGATAAGGGACAAAGGACTGAATCCTCTCTCTCTCTCTCTCTCTCTCTCTCTCTCTCTCTCTCTCTCTCTCTCTCTCGTTCATTTTATGTCTTTTTCGATTTGTTGTTCCTCACTCTTTCACATTTCCATATGCATAATTCCATTTTCATTCTAAATTAGTCTCATTCTATTTATTAATCCTAAGGTTTGTTCTTACTTTGAGAGAGAGAGAGAGAGAGAGAGAGAGAGAGAGAGAGAGAGAGAGAGAGAGAGAGAGAGAGAGAGAGAGAGAGAGAGAGAGAGAGAGAGAGAGAGAGAGAGAGAGAGAGAGAGAGAGAGAGAGAGAGAGAGAGAGAGAGAGAGAGAGAGAGAGAGAGAGCTCTGACTTAGGGACAATTTACTGTCTGCAGATATGTGATGACAATAGGTTAATACAACCCCTATTTGTCAAAGCAGCGTGAAACTTGGGATGGTAAGAATTTAGGACCAGGCGCGAAACTCAGGAGGGTACTTTGTGTGTTATCTCAAATATAGTAGTGCAAATGTGCTTATCTTAATATATTTTTCAAAAATTGTGGAATTTTTATATCATTTTCTGGTTCCCTGGAAGCAATTTTTTTCCATAGGTTCTTCAGTCACCATGATGCACATCTGCCATAATGAACACTACATTGGAACAAATCTTATTGGTTGTCTCTCCATTTGGGCCAGATGACAGTCTGCTGGACAAGGAACATGCTGGAGGTCCTCAGTCCTCACTAAGATGCTGATGGGGAGAAAGTTGATCTTTTTTTCTCTGCACTACATCTGAAGATCAAAAAATGTCTGAAAGCTTTAAGAAATAAACACAGAACTTCCCTCAACAGTGTGAGGATCGTAGAGCATGAAGGGAAAACTCAACCTTCCCTCTAGCATTGCTGCATAACAGCCAGTGCTAAATCCTAAACAAAACATGGTCGCATGCCTTTGCTTAAAAGTATAACATGTGGCCACTTGATAAGATCAAATTCAGCTTGTGGTCTGATAAGACCACCCAACTGACTCACTTGACCCATGTTACAAGATAAAACTGTAAAAAAACTGTAAAAATGTAGTGGTTTGGGTATTTTTTACTTGCTATAGAGATGAAAAATTTTATTTCTTAGAAAACAGCATTCTATGAAGTGTATGGGGGTAAGTACATACTTCTTGTTTAATGTGACCTTGACATAACCTGAAAATCAGTCCACACAACTGACTTGTGCCTACTTCCATGACTCCCCCTCTACCTCACTTATTTTCTATAACATTTCTGCACTGTGTCTGCATCATTATTACTTCACTTACTGTCTACACTCTTAAACATTATTCCTCCATTTGTTCCAGCTAATCTTTTCAATCAAATGGTAGTCTTTGAAATAGTCACTAAGGTATAAGGAAACCCAATACTCACTGCACCAATACTGATTTACTTCATTCATTGTTATCTGTAATCAACCACACATATGACAACAGTGAAAACCATGTCTCCCAAAGGAGGGCAACTGAGGGTATTTTTACGATGAATACTTTTGGAATAGACAAAATTAGTTTTTTTTCATTCAACATGTTGGGGGATGCCATGGACTGCCAAGTGATGAAGCTTATTTTAGTGGAATTTTAAAAAAACAGTGTCTCATTTAGAGATTTAAATGCCCCACACTGTCATGTCATATCCTGGTGCACGCCAACACACGTTGTATGACTCAGAGCTTGTGCACATGTAAAATTCACATTACAAATATTTTTTTTTCCTTGTAAATTTTGTCATTTGTCATTCCTCTCTCCATTTGGGCCAGCTGACAGTCTGCTGGACAAGGAACATGCTGGAGGCCCTCAGTCCTCACTGAGATGCTGATGGGGAGAAAGTTGATCTTTTCTTCTCTGCACTACAGCTAAAAAACATCTTTACAAATTAGGTACAAGGACAAGAAACAAAGAGGCTGACCAACATGAAGAAGGTTTATGGAGTAAGATGGAGTACCCAAGACTCAGAAAGCACACTAGAAAGCAGCATAGAAGATTCTTCCCATGCAAGTCAAGACAATGTCCACCAGCTCCCCATCAGCCTCACCACTTCCTCCGCCACTCTTTTTCACTCCCTACTTACCACCTCTTTCATCACTTGCTTTGCCACTCCTTACTCACTGCCTCCTCCACCACTTGCTTCACCATTCCCTACACTACCAAGTACTTTATTATGCAATTCTCCATCACCACCTGCTTTGTCACCACCTATTCCACCACCAACTGCAACATCAATTATTTTGCCATACTAGACATCATTGCAGCTACAACAAAAGATTCTTCACAGAAGTGTGAAGCCTGCACCTGATACAAGCAATACTCTCTTCACTGTGTCACTTTATCAGCTACAAATGCTGCTTGAGAGACAGAAGAGTCCAGTACAGTTGTGCAGGAACACTCTAACCAAGACAAGGCAACACCCTCACATTTGAGGGATTAATACTTTTTTTTTTATAAAGGGAGACCAGGTGTCTTATTCTTCTCCAGTAAATGAACAAAGTATAAATAATCGTATGTAAAGATTTCATGCTGATCTAATAAACACAAATGGCAAGACATGCATGAAATGGAAAAGTCTTTAGGAGGCAAAATCTCTTAATTTTTTTACACTTAAAAAAAATTTTCAAAAAATCATAAAAAGTCTAACAGTCTATTCCAAGGTATCAATGAAAACTACAACTAAAGGGCAATTTTTCATAATTATAAAATTCTTTAAAATGTACTGAAAAAAAAAAGAAAAAGTGGAGAATTAATGGAGAAATTTTTTTTTTCAGACAAAACAAAAATAAAAAAAATTTCATAAATACAAGGTGTAAATATATTAACAAAGTTTTTATGGTATTGTTTTTTAAAGTGATTAATTAAAAAATAAAAACTGAAAAAAAAATTTATGCTTTGTTTGTCTCTCCACTACACATTCACCCAAATTTCATGAAATTCACAAAATATCATTCACTTACACCAACAAACAACCTACTAAGATTCCAAACCCATAGGACGTACCATATGCCCAGGAGGTACCCTGCCAGTTGCCCCCTTAAGGCTTGCCTGAGGGTACGGAGAGGTTATGGCTGTCAAAATTTTTTGCTGTCAGCCCATTTGATTGTCTTGCCACCATTGATTGCCTGCACAGCAAAGCAGGTTGCAGTGCTGAACCCTTCCAAAATTTATTGATCTCCAATAACTTTTCTTCATCTTTTCCTCATCTATTTCAGCCTGATGACACCACTACCATCTCTTCTATCAATAACAACCTGATGACACAACTGCCATCTTCTATTTATGAAGTTGAACTCTTTACTTGAACCTTTGCTAAAAGCTCTTTGTTTCATCCTCTCTTCCATCCTCTGACGATCTCATGCCTTCAATTAACATTCTTCCTAATTTTGTCCATGCCCTCACTGGCCTAAAAGAGAGTCCACCAAGGCTTTAGATTACACCTACAGTTTTGATTAGGTTATATTATTTATACAATAGTACCATAAATATCATAAGAGGAGGCAGTAGACACCTGCCAAAAAAGATAATTACTCCCAGTGAGATCTAAAGCAATGGATCAGGGGATGCTGTAAACTTATCATTAACCCTAGCTGTGACCTCACAAAAACAAGGTGGCAGTCATAGCCTGTCCTCTAAAGACAACTCTCTTCCTTCACACAAAAGTATATGCAGTTAATCAAACACTCAAAATTCAGAATCAATATGGCAACTCCTACACCAGCCCCAGGAGTCCCCATCTGGGGAGGGGACCACAAATGTCCCCAGGTTAGACTGCTCTTCTGGTATCATTGTCAACTTTTTCTTCATTAACTTCTGCAACATTTGCAGTTTTAGATCTAACGTTCAATTTGTATAACACCACCTTCTCTACTAAACCTCATCTTTTCCTCAATGAAACACAGGTGTCTGAGGCAACTGACAGTAGCTCCTTTTCTGTTCCCTCCTACTTTCTCTATATTCATTTTCAATCCAAAGCTGGATGCTGTGTCTATGTGCGCAACAACTTAACCTGCTCTTGTGCCCATGTCCTTGAATCTTCTAAGTTTTCCATCTGGCTGTGACTACCAGTCACTCTAAAACCAAATTTATCAATGCTACATACCTTTCAGCTAATTCCTAGGACTATAAGAAATTCTTTGACTACTAAACTTTCAAAGTGGAGCACATTCTGACTCTCTTTCCTTTTGTAAAGATCTCTATTCTTGGAGATATCAATGTTCACTACCAAGCTTTGGCTTTCCTCTCCATTCAATGACCATTCTGATCAATTAGCCTTTAACTTTGCTATTCTCCATGACCTAGAGCAATTGGTGCAACATCCTATTCGTATTCCTGATCATCTTGGAGATATGTCCAACATTCTTGGACCTTTTTCTAAACTCTTAATTCTTCTGCTTATGGTGTTACCCTATTTTGGGCTACTCCAATTTATAATCTCATATCTGTATCTTGTCCTATTGTTCCAATCCCTCCTCAGGATCAACCAAAGTGGAGGTGCCTCTGGCATTTTGTCTCAACTAATTGGTAGGACATAAGGAGGTATTATAATGATTTTCCTTGGAATGACTACTGCTTGTGTCAGAGACCTGTCTCAGTTCCTGAGTATAATACAGAGGTGATACTGTTTGGCATGGAAGTGTACATTCTTCATTCTTTCTCTCAACCTTAACCTTCCAAACATTGGTTTAACACAGGCTGTTCTCATGCTACACATGATAGAGAGGTGGCCAACAAGGGTACTTTAGCTCTCCATCACTTGAATCTCATGCACTTCATATTTCTGCCCAGAATCATGCCATGTCTGTTCTCCAACTAGCCAAAAACTCCATCATTAAAATGTGTCAAAATCTTTCAAGATCTAATTCCTCTCATGACCTCTGGCCCCTAGCCAAAAACATCTCCAGTAACTTTGCTTCTTCATCTTTCCCTCCTTAATTTCAACCTGATGGCACCACTGCCATCTCATTTATTTCTAAAGGTGAATTCTTCACTCAAACCTTTACTAAAACCTCTATCTTGGATAATTCAGGGCTTGTTTCTCCCTCTCCTCCATCCTCTGACTACTTCATGCTACCCATTAAAATCCTCCATAGTGATGTTTTCCATGCCCTTGCTGGCCTAAAACCCTCAGAAGGCTTATGGACCTGATGGGTCCCTCCTATTGTTCTGCAAAACTGTGCCTCCTTGTTTTCACCTTGCCTAGTCAAACTCTTTCGACTCTACCTGTCTGTCTATCAACGTCTACATTTCTTTCTTGCTGGAAGTTTGCCTAAATTTAGCTTGTTCCTAAAAAGGGTGACTGTTCTAATCGTTCAAACTATCATCATATTGCTTTAATTTCCTGCTTATCTACAGTTTTTAAACTATACTCAACAGAAAGATTCTTAAACATCTATCACTTCAGAAGCTTCTATCTGATCACCAGTATGGGATCCGTCAAGGCCACTCTTCTGGTGATCTGGCTTTCCTTACTGAGTCTTATCCATCCTCTTTTAGAGATTTTGGTAAAACTTTTGCTGCTGCCTTAGATATACCAAAAGCTTTTGATTGAGTCTGGCACAAAGCTTTGATTTCCAAACTACCCTCCTACAGCTTCTAGCATTCTCTCTATAACTTCATCTCAAGTTTCCTTTCTGCTCATTCTATTGCTGCAGTGGTAGATAGTCACTGTTCCCCTAAATATATTAACAGTGTTGTTTGTCAGGGTTTTGTCTTGTCACCCATTCTCTTCCTATTACTCATCAATGATCTTCTAAACCAAACTTCTTGTCATATCCACTCCTACACTGATGATACTACCCTGCACTTTTCCATGTCTTTTCATAGACATCCAACACTTCAGAAAGAAGTAAACAATTAATGTAGGGAACCCACAGAATGCCTGACTTCTGATCTCTAAAATTTCTGATTGGGACAGAGCAAACTTAATATTGTGCAATGCCTCAAAAACTCAATTCCTCCATCTTTCTAACTCAACACAACCTTCCAGACAACTATCCCCTCTTCTTCAATGACACTCAACTTACCACTATTCTACAATGAACATCTTCAGTCTGTCCTTTACTTATAATCTAAAATGAAAACTTCACATCTCATCTCTAGCTTAATCAGCTTCTAAGAAGTTAGACATTCTGAGTTGTCTCTGCCAGTTTTTCTCACCCCCCCGCTCCTAACTCTGTACAGGGGCCTTATCCATCCATGCATGAAGTATGCTTCACATGCTTAGGGGAGGGGGTGGGTTCCATTTATACAGCTATTTTAGACAGGCTGTAATCAAAAGCTTTTCGTCACATCAACTTCTCTCCTCTAACTGACTGCCTTCAGCCTCTTTCTCATTACTGCAATGTTGCATCTCTTGCTATCTTCTATCGCTATTTTCGTGCTAACTGTTCTTCTGATCTTGTTAACTGCATGCCTCCCCTCCTCCTGCAGTCTCATAGCACAAGACTTTCTTCTTTCTCTCACCCATATTCTATCCACCTCTCTAATGTAAGAGTTGACCAGTGTACTCAATCATTCATCCCTTTCTCTAGCAAACTATGGGACTCTGCCTGCTTCTGTATTTCCTCCTTACTATGACTTGAACTCTTTCAAGAGGGAGGTTTCAAGACACTTATCCTTCAATTTTTTTATGATTCTCTTGATATCTCTTTTGGGACTGGCACCACAGTGGGATTTTTTTTCCCTTTTTTTCTTTCCCTTGGCCAATGACCATCTTATGTAAAAAAGAAAAGATGATTTAGAGGTGATATTTTTTTTTTCCACTTTTAAAAATTTCTTGCCATTTTTCACCTTCTTCCTAGCTTTCACAGAAGATACTTTTTTAACACTTTGACTGCCACCTGGTATACCCTTCCTTAATTGCCAATCACTCTGAGACATCTTTACTTGTTCTACACCCACATCAAATCTCTAAACTGGATAGAAATTGCAAAATGTATTCTCTTGAACACTAACTTACTTGTAGATGCTTATAAAGATTCCACACCTTGCTTCTAGTGCTGCTAATTTTGTGTTGCAGTGAAAGGGTTAACTGAGAGGGGGAGGGGGCTTTAGAATGTAATAGAACAAATATTCTAAAAAATAATAATAATAAAATAAGCCTCTAAATTTTTTACACTATTAAATAAAACCTTACCATAACCCCCCCGGCGATCCATGAAGCCTCCACGGCGATCAGCAAAGCCTCCACGAAAGCCTTTCTTCTGACCGAAGCCTGCATCTTCACCCTCCTTGTTGTACTGTTCCACCAGCTTGAGGCTCTCCTCTCGCTGCAGCTCTATGAACTCCACTGAATCAAACAGCTCTCCTTCCTCAGGCAGCTTGTAGTTGGCTGTGCATTAGGAAAACTGTTCAGTGATTGTTCTCAGTCTGACCACACTGGAGGCTCTCACTCGCACCAGGAGAATGCTGTGCCATCTTCAGAAATAATCAGTGGGAAGTAGGCACTTATGTATAGTACCTGGGAGATCCTCTCTTACAAAAGTCCCTTTCACAGCAATTGTGCTGTTTTCTGCAAATGTAATTACATCCGACAAACTGTAACCGGATTCATTATCTAGGACTGATGACAGTTTTGCTTTAATGATTCATTTTCCTGCATTTGCAGAATATACAACATATGATTAACTGAAAATGTGTAAAAGAGGACTTCTTGGAAGATTTTTTGTTGCTCAAAACGAATGAAAACCTCCCCGTGTTCCTTACATTATAAATATGATAGAAAAGTAAAATACAAAAAATATAAATCTTATGATACCTATCAAGACCAACAATAATAGATGGGAGGGGGCAAGCATCAACATATTATGAAACTAAAAATAAATAAAATAATTACAATAATTCAAAGAACATTATTCATCAATGAGGAGAGGCAGCAACCAGCAACAACGACAAACAACAACACAATGACAATAGGTGTCCATGGTCATTTTGTGGTTACCTGCGGGGCTTTATTTACCTTTCATCTCTAGCACCGCCTTGTCCGGGACATCCTTGCCTTCCTCCTTCTCTCGCTTCTCAGTTCGTTTCTTGAGATCCTCATCAGTGGGACAAATAACAACAGCACGACGTTTGAAGCCGGCAAAACCCTTCATTTTACGCCTCTGAGCCGTTGGGTAAACATTCGTCTGTCCCGTACCAGAGGAGATAAACATTAGGCATTTTTGGGGCTTTTGGGTCATGCCCGAAACCTAAGGACTACTGTGTCCTAGTCTCCTCTGTAAAGACAGCCTGGAAGAACAGATTAATACAGTTCCTCTGTTCGTTTCCCTTCCCTCCCTCTTTACTTGGTAACATACGTACCTGCCAAACCTCGCCATTTCGACCTGCTGAAATGAGCAATCACGTTCTTTATCGATACATTTTTTCCCAAAATACTTCCTACTTTCCTCTATATCTGTCTCTATCTCACTTCCTTTATTTTTCCATAAAACTAAACAGCAATGATATATGATATCTGTGCATGGCCTAATTTGCCCTAAATAAACTTACCCTTCTTGTTGACATCCTGCAATTAAAGAAGGTTATAAAGCTTCAATTTCAAACAAGCAGCTGTTACTGCTGTTTTAAAAGCCTTATGTCAATTCCAAACTAGTATTTTCACTTGTCACAAAAACCATACTACTCATACATGGTGCATTGCTTACTAAATTCAATTAAATGTACATCAGACCTGTGTAATCTTTTCCAATGACTCCCATCTCTATCAACTAGTTATATATCTTCAAACATTTTATCATCAATCCCAGCGCTCCCAGCATCTCAACCTCACTACTTTCAAACTCTTGCTCTTCAAATTCTCTCTCTCTCTCTCTCTCTCTCTCTCTCTCTCTCTCTCTCTCTCTCTCTCTCTCTCTCTCTCTCTCTCTCTCTCTATCTATCTGCATGTCCAGTGCATTAATTTTTCATCCCAACACCTGCCTTGACATAATGTCCCAATTTAGTGATTTTAAATATTTTTTTTTTTATTTTTAAGATGTATCACAATGAATGAGTACAACTGAAAGAACAATTTCATCCAAGAAAACCAAATAATAATTACAGCAGAAAAAATTTATAAGTAATTAACTAGCACACTGCTCTCAGTTCATACACCAAGAAATTTTCCCAATAAGAAGTCACAGCAATTTAGACATACCCTAAAACTCACATACTGTTTTCAGTTCATATACCAATCAGTCAAAACCAGTGACTACTTCCTTATCTTCTGAACGGCCCAAAACCACAAATCCGTAACTTTGACACGCAATGTCTCTTAAGTGTGAAATCCTTTCTATTTTTCAGAGAACTTGAATCATTCCATATTAAATTCTAACTACCAAACATTAATTAAGGCATCCAAGCCCAAAAGTCCATATATGCCATAATACAACTTTATCTTCACAACTTCAGCATCCCAAATGTTCATACCATAATTCCACATACATCTATGGTGCAAATTCATGTGGACTTATGTTCTAAATGAAAAAGGATAACCTAGCCTAGGGGATGCAGTTGATGATGGGTATGCACCACAATCTGAGCAAGTCGCACCACTCTCCTCCTATGGCCTTAATGTTCATGTAAGATATGAATGTCATCAGAAATACACAGCATTTACCATGTAGTGCTAAGAAGGTAATCCCAACATATATTTACTCACTTTTTCATCAATCGTAAATGCCAATGCAGAGATGCACATATGTAGCATATGAAAGAAAAACTAGTTCTCTATTAAACTCAACATATTCTCCCCCTAAAATTTTGCAACTCTCCAATGCTTCAGCCACTATCATGTCTACAATCCAGTTAAGCAGTACAAAGAATGTCCCTTGAAAACACCCACAAGAAAACTTTCTTAGTAATTATAAAGAAAATCCTTCTTACGTGTTTCATCACTACAACAGTTTTTCAGGTTGTGTTAATGACATAATGACGAGTATTTAAAAAATACTTAAGAATACCAATACTGCTGATTTAAAATGTTTTAAAGCACCCTGAGAAGTTACCTTTAGGTGCATAATGATGATATGCAAGCACGTACAGAATCCTTCAAAATGGCAATTATAATGATCTTTTGCCATCTTACAATGCTTTATGAGTTCTGGTAGCAGATGTCTAATATAATCAACATATATAAAATAATTCTCTCTCTCTCTCTCTCTCTCTCTCTCTCTCTCTCTCTCTCTCTCTCTCTCTCTCTCTCTCTCTCTCTCTCTCTCTCTACATGTATACACACATCTATTGGTTACTCTTTAGTATTTTTTGAAGAACAGTAGATTTCCTGGACTACAGAGACAGCAGGAAGGGGAAGGAAAGCTGTTCAAAAATTTGGATAATCTTGGTTTTCTGATGGATGATGAAAATACCATTAGACAAACATTTGACTGCTGTCCATATAAGTTAATCACAAATCTATAATCTTATTTCACTAGCATCAAGACACATTTAAAAACTGTCACATCAAATTACAGTCCTAAAATTACTATAGAATTTGAAAATTCACAAGCAGATAACCAAATCACGTCAATCATGGTGGAAGATAAGTTACAGTTTTAAACCCAAGGTTTACTTTCAATCAAACAACATTTGGTGCTGTCAAAGACACCCATTCTGCTCTTTTCCTTTTCTGTTTTCCCTGATCTAATTCTGCACACTGATGCAGGTGCACAAACATGAATACAAAAGTATTAAGTAAAATGTTTTGTTATGACCTGAATATTGTGTTCAAAGTGATTTCAAAGCTAGAAAATTAAAAAAACTTACACTATTCTGCTCATTTGGTAACTATGATCAGAAGCAATCAAGAAAAAATTAGTTTTTGCTAAGACATCCAGCCATTCATGAAATTACTAGATGTGGACGATGTTTATGGTAATTTACATGCGGTTAACCTTACACCAGCCCAAAAATATACTACAGGTACATTATCTTTTATCCAGAATTCTAAAAACTGGAATACTCCAAAATTTGGGAGTCAGTCCTGGCAATAAAAAGTCTTTTATTCCACTAACAGTTGGTCTGCATATTTTCTTCTTAGTTTTTTGAACACTTGCAATACTGCCACTCCTGCACCTAATTTTTTTATTCATCTATTTATTTGCAACCTTGTTTGTGTGGCACTGTGCTGCTCACACCGCCACCTAGCACCAAATCACGGCCAGTCCCACCAAAGCTGCCAAGTCCACAATTTACCCACCTAATTGAGCTGTTTCTGGTGATAGTTGGTGGGGAAAAAATTATAGCAGCAGGTTAGTGGTTTTTGGGCTGTTTTTGCATAATCACCACATACTGTGGTGATTAGCTTCAAATTTCAAGGACATTTGTTGCATTAGCAGTCAGTCATGAGATTTTAGATCCCCCCCCTAAGTTGAATCAAGAGGAGGGAGCACCAATCTGAGACACATCTGAGTTACCAGGGGAAATCTTGATGTAGCCTTAGAAGCCATCATGAAGACCAGCAAACAGCAGAAGTCAGGCAAGAACACTGCCAGACACAGCATGACAAAGGCAATACAGAGAGCATGCATGGTTTCCAGTGCGCATACTTCTGTAAACACCAGGTGGTTATGTATCATCATCCACCAATATTTAATATTTAAAAAATGTATTTAATATTTAATATTCAAACATGAATCTATCTCTTCTGGTGAGCATCTTGAATTTTTTATTTGAGCACTGGCAGCACTGAATGCCTCACAGCATTCCCAACACTGGCTTCTTTCAACAGCACCATACATCTCACTGCAGTTTCTCCTATTCTTGTAATTGTGTTAAAAGTAAAGGTCATTTCAGTCAGTGGTTATTTTCTCCTATTCCTTCATTTGGATAACTCAGATACACAAGATGTGATGCTCTACAGTAGAATAGTTCATTAGTTACATATCTGATGTCTATCCAAGTGTCCAACTTCCCCAATGATATGAAGAAAGATGGACGAGATATATTACATCTTAGAGAACAATCTGAGATATCAGGAGTCTATCCGACTACCCCTATGTATCTTGGGTAACAATCCAAAATATCCAACACTCATCTGAGGGCATGAAAGTGTCTGAGTTAACTGATATCAGAGATATTTTGCTCCAACTTCCAATTAGTATTCTGCTTATAAATGAAATCTCATTTTCTCTCCGTAAACATCAATCATAAAGACAGAACTATGGTAACACTGACAGACCTTGGCATGACTTCATGGTCAATTTCAATCATTCTCTTTTCTTGGGATCCTTACCAGTGGGTGGTAATTTCCACCACCAACAAAAAATTTTATTTTTAAGCTGATTTGTTTGTATCAATAACATACACTGGAACCTTTGGCAAAGCAAGATTGTGAAGCCTAAGGCCTCCCTAACAGAGTTTACTAATGCAATTTTCCAACAAGGTACACAAACTCTTACTCTCCGATTTTGTTTCTTCTGAAAAATGTCTACAACATTATCAAACAATACGACATGCGAGGTGGCTTAAATGAATGCAGAGACATTTTAACTTGAGTACTACAAAACAAACAAAGAATAATGTTATTTGTAAGGCTGTAAAGATGAATGAGGAGTGATATTTGCAAAGTTATAAGCACTCATAAATTATATGAATTTGTTAGGCTGCAAATATAAATGTACGATATCAATTTCCTATGGTACAAAAAAAAATCATTCTTCTTGGTTATGAACACATATGATTAATTATATTAATTTGAATAATCACAATATTTTCTTATTGCACAATGCTTCTTTTTCATGGTGTGTTACTTCACTATATTTTCTTAAATTTGCATGTACATTAGGTTACTTATATTTTTTTTATTGTGGCACATAAATAAACCTCTGCTTGTAGGTGAGTGGTATAGTCTTCATTTGTCCTGAATCTGCCACTATTGATGTGTGAAGTGCACCCAGCTGGTACAAGTTTAACATTTTCCACTCCCTTGTCACACCAAGAGTAGCAAGTTGTATGACTTTCTTTTGTTCCATTGAGAATCAAAAATAGCAACAGTGAAATCACACTGATTTATTAACAATGTCTGTTACCAGGTTGGAAATATTCCTGGTTGGAAATGTCCAACTCCATGTCTCAAAAGTGTGATGAGTAAACAAGTACATACTAACGTAATCTAATATGATGCCAGTTTCTTAAAGCTTCCAGAAGTACCTGTGACAGAGACATCTGTATTTCAATCCTTGTGCACTACACTCACATCCTTCCTTTCATTTGAATTTTAAATGCTATCCTGCTTTATAAAAATTCTTATCAAATCCAAATCAGCAGTGAATAGTACAATGGTGCATCTTCCTTGTGACTTCATTTTCCCCCTTTCTCTTCAGATGGCCAAACCACCTTCAAATGATGTCCTTCACCATCTCCAATATTCCATGGTTTATTCCATCCCATTAAAGAAATCTACTAAACTCTACTGCCTCCAATACTCCCACCACTCATTCTGTTTACAGCAAAGGCATTTCTCCAATTCATCTCCAGTTGATGAATCTTACACATCTTACACATCTTTCAATATCTAATCTAATGGAGGTGAGAGAGAAAAAAAAATATGACCTGAGCTTAGGCTGATACTGAGTGCAACCTGACATGACTGACCCATTCCAAACATTAATATCAGTCATTCCACCTCATATATAATTTCACCACAATATCTTGCAAAATTCTGGGCAGTCTTTATACATGAAGTTTTGCTGCCAGCCAGTGCTAAATGCTGAAGAATAATTTAGCCATGGTTCCCTCTTCCTACCCATTAGAACTGGAGCCTATTATTAACATGTTAAACTTTTATCTGAAGTTAAAAAGTCTATAAACATTAACCATAAATCCCACAAGAATATGAAAATGTGAAAAGTGAGAACACTGCATATATCCAAGACTCTAAATTTATGGAATCCAAAAAATTAAGACCATTCATGCTGTGCTAATTTCCATAAATATACAGATCAAACAATTCATCATAAATGCTACCTAGTTTCTTAAAAAAAAAAAAAACTTATAACAACAAAACATAGTTGTTGATAAAGAATGTCTGTATGCTCTGTGATGTATCCCTCGTAATCTCTTTCATTAAACAGTCCTGTACACTTTGTACTGAGATAGAAGATCTTTGTTCAAATGTAACCCCATGATGCTAATTTCAGTTCACTAGTTTGTAACTTTAATATTATCATTATCTTCTATGATTCCACTGAAGGACAAAGGTCTTTCCCAATTTTCATTAATTTCTTTTTGCTGCCTATCTGTCCCAGCCCACCACAGCAAAATTTTATATCTCAACCAACTTTATTCTGCAACTCACTCTACATCTGTTATTTCTTTGAAGCATGGTGTGCCTTACCAATGTTCACTTTTTTTTCCCCCTAGGATGTCTTCAACTTTGGTCTGTTTCTTTATTCATGATATTCTCTTATCATTATCATTTAGCGATAGTGGAAGATCATATTCCATGAGAATAACAAAATTACACTATCCTATTACTACAGTCAGTCCTCTAAGGCAAATTTCTGTAAAGTAATTTTCATCTAACATAGCCTAGAAATGCAGAACATATTTTCTCACAGGACCAAGATCCACTCTAACACAACTTTCTACACTCTATGTCCTCCTGGCTGCTGCCTTCTCTCAGCAGCTCACCTGTGGATAATAGTGAAGTAAGACTCAAGTTGCTCATTCAAACTGAAAGACTCTTTTCACTGAAACAACAATGCAACAGAATAGTGTGACACTGGCCTAAGTGGCTCTTCTACTCCTATGCTACAATGGCTACACCGTAGCATATGCTACACCTCAACCCTGGTTCCACCTCAGTGATAGGGAGGGCCTTTACGGCAAATGAGTCACCCATCCACATTGTATTTTTGGTGCCACAACTTTACCAATGGTCTCAAAAAGAGGGGACTTTGGGTGGAAGCATAAAAAAACAAGGAGATTCAAGAATCCTTCTAACATGATATTTCTCTAACACAGTAGCTCTGAATGTACTATTCTCTTGATTTCTTCATGATCCAAACTTCTACACTCAGCCCCCCAAAGGAAACATATAACAAAGGGCTGCAAAAGATATTAACATGGCAATTAAACACACAGAATGTGGTTTTATCAGAAGGATGCAAGCTGTAGTCAGCAGCAGGTAATGGATCTCTGTGGGCAATTATTTGTCAGCCACCTATTGCCCATTCACAAGCACCTGCAGATTTCTAAGAATGCACCATATGGTAATTATACATTGACAATTGGGGGCATTTTTTGCAATGATCTGAGTTGCCTGTGGTCGCTGGCTGTTTTAATGCAGGACTCAGTATACACTCCTAAGGTTCTCCGGAGAAGCACTTTCTAAAATCACCTCACGATAAATCTTAAAGTACTGCAACTACATGCAACAAAATATTATTCCTGACTGTTAATGATAACAAAATCCACATGATTGGTGATGCACTTTCTACAGAATAGTTATTATAAGATAAATATTTGCAACTAGGCTCTCACTGTTTTCAAATTTATTTCTAGTCTTTTGCTATGTATTTAGTTTGAAATGTTTTCCACTAGTTTCTACAGAAACTAATGTTTTATCTGGCAAATCCCAAAAAGAATCAAACCAATATTACTTGTCCTGCAACAGCTGAAATCATGCCAAGACAAAAGCAGCAGCTGATATCAGACATACCGATTTCTTGGTATGTCTGTGGTATATACAATTTTGCAGTGCTGTTGTAAAACTGGTATATACATGTGCTGTGGCTGATTGCACAAACATTTCACAAAAGAACCAAGGTGTGAAAGCATGGGTTGTATTTCCAAAGAAGAAAGTGGCAACTCAGATGTTGGGAGACATGATACAAACAGACAAGTGGCAACTCAGGTCACACAATGTCAACAGACAATCTTCACCAGTGTCCTGCTAAGGTTTGGCATCAAAACATGGTTGTTTCTTTCAATGTGCCAGAATTTATAAGGATATATGTTAACTGTATAACTAAAATAGATTAACAAAACTTTTATAGAGGAAAAGTACCATTTGTCCCAAGGTGATAATACATCTCAAACACAAGTCAATGTTGATCTTATTTTCCCAAATTTCTTGTTCTCTGTTCAATAATGATAGCTAAAAATGTTTCTAATATATAATTAATTTATATAAAGATTTTTTTTACAGCATACCAGTTTTTTTTTTTTTTTCCCCCATCAGCTGAGAACACCCCAATTGTTGAGAGACAACAATGATAATTTTCCGAGCTAAATAAATACATTCATTGACTCTACAACCATCATCTACTTTGACTTTATGTTCAACTATGTATTTTTCTGATATAATCTTTTGATCTTTTCCTGATTTCCTTAGTGTAATGACAAAATCACTTGCTGTAGTTCAATCTGTTATGAAAAAATCCCTGAGACAAATTAGGCATTTTTTACTTGTATTCATTAAAGTTTTTTTTTTCCCATTCAGTTTTGAAAAATCTTTCAGTTTTAAAGAAATAGCATCACCTTGTCTAATACCTTTCTTTGTTACTATTTTCTTGATGACATCATATAGCTTTAAAACTCCCTTGGTAATAAACTTCAGTCTCAAAACCTCCCACAATTACTTACTCGCCTGCTGGTAAAGACAGGAACTGAGACCATGAAGTGTGGAGTATAACATCAGGGAATTATTCCCTGATTTTACTTTTAGTGCGAGTTAATGTTACTTTTTATTAAGCATGGACGTATGTATCTCTCCCTCTCTCATTTCATCTTTTTCTCTCCATTTCTCCACCTTTTCTCCATCTATCCATTTTCCTTTACACAATCATTACCTTCTGACAAATATATATGAAGAGTAAACATATTCTTTCATACAAAACCACATATGCAATCATCTTTTTGTTTTAACTTGACAAGTCATATAAGCTGTCCAGAGCACATGCTTACACTCTTCCGCACTATTCAGAATCATCTCTACTAAGCACATAATCTTATCTTAAGCACCATCATCTCAAGAGTTATCACTGTCCAGGTCATATGCGTCATCAACAAATTTACTGTCATCTCCGTTGATTAGTAAAAACTGAATGGTTATCATAATCACCCTGATTCTGTGAGCATATTCTATCCATGTATCTTTTAGGGAGATATGTCAAACACTTCTGGGAAAATAATTACCATCAATACAAAGTAAGTGAGCAGCACAAAAAAACATATTTGAAAAACATGCCACACAAAAAACTTGAGTGCATTCCCCACAACTGATCTTGCAATGTGATTAACCTTTCATGGATTAAGGTGGAATCTTGTAATATGAATAACCTTTTGTGAATTAAGGAATACATTCATGTTACATAAATACATCCAGATATCAAACTGAAAAGCTGAAGAACATGTGAAAGTCAAGTACATTTGTCACCTATTCTGAGTAATACTCTCAAGAGGGATGGCAGTCTCTATCCTAGTTCAATCCTAGCATGCTCTAATTTTTTCCATTTCCTTTCAACCCTTTCTCTTACATATTCAAGCACTCTTCTCTCATATTATAGGAAGTCATCCTTTATCACTCTCCATATCTATCACACTTTTATATAGTCTCTCAGCCATCTCAACCATCCCCTATCTCATCCCTTTATTTTTGCTTGGCATAACAAATAATCTATACAAACTTCATTACTTTCACCAATTACTCTTTGCACTTTGTAGGCATATATATATATATATATATATATATATATATATATATATATATATATATATATATATATATATATATATATATATATATATACACACAGATATATTACAAATAATCTATACAAGCTTCATTACCTTCACCATTTACTCTTTGCACTTAGTAGGCATCTAAGTAAATTAATTTCAATTACCTTTCATTCTATAACTAACCCTTATTTGCACAAGAAATTCTTGGTATTATTATTCCATCATGGACATTTTTTTATTTCCATGTTTACTGCCCTGATCATATGCTCTAGAAATGCAACCACTTTTCCCCCTGCACCAATCCTTCTTAGGTCTCATTTCCCATGGTTCCAAGCTTGTGCTTAGTCAAACCAAGAGAATAAATTTGCCTTTTCTCCTTTCTCTCTATTCAATCTAATTTCACAATCCTTTTGGAAATTAAATGTTTGAGAACTCAACAATTGTGAACTCTTGAATTTTTGAGAGTTAAGGAACTCATCCTATGAGATAAAATGGTACAGGCTGACTATCAATACTCCAGCAGTTTAATCCAGAACCTCATTTAATCTGGCATATTTACATCTGGGTGTATTTTCAATCTTCTAAACATGCCATGGCCAAGTAACTGATTCATTGTGTACAGCAGCAGACAATGCTACAATCATAGCAAGATACCACTACTGCATGCACTATAGTGAAAAGAGTACTTCAAAACAACTACCAAGTATATCTTATTGTTATATATTGTTATATATCTTAGATATTAGCATCTGTGTGGATTTATATTTATAATTTACTATCACTCTGTTGTCTGTGCAACATGTTAGGAGGGAAATGGAATAAGAAAATAAGAGTAATAAGTGATAACATAACATCACGAGTGTAAAAATTCTATCCCTGGATTTTACAACAGATTTTACGTATATCTATACTCTACTGAATTTATTGGCAAATTACTATCATTCTGTCTGTGAGTTACGTTAAGATAGAAATGGAGCAGTTTTGATAGTGTGATCGATTCTGCACCACCCTGCTGTGTGTGTGTGTGTGTGTAACCAACACTGAGCACAAATTTTTTTTCCTACAACTTTTATTTGTGACCCTAATTTCACACGACCTATAACTTCAAAAGAAGAAAGCAAAAATTGTGGTACAAAATGCAAATATAACACAATAACAATAAAAGAAAAATGGAAGTGTTGCTGCTGCGTGAGCATGATGTTTCTATTTGTCACCTATGTGAAGCTTATGGCACCGAGTTACCAGTTGTATACGATAAAAAACAGAAGTGAGAAAAAATGAAGCATTTCTACGCTGATAGTGATTCAACGAAATAAATGTGCACATGAAAAACAGTGAAAGGTGGAAAGAGTACAGGTCAAGATTGAGTAATGACTCAGTGGTTTCAATAGGAAAAGAACAATGGTATGGACATATCTGACATGATGACAATGAAACAAGTTAAAGTGTTTCATAGAGTGCTTTAGAACATTAGTGAGTATACTGTGGGTTGGTTGCAGGGATTCCAGAAGCACCATAGTATTTCAATGCATATGATATGTGGAGAACAACCAGTGTATAAGGAAAGAGTATCATAATACATATATAAGTTCACAAAGCTTGTTTCCTGTTTCATAATATTTGTTTAATTTACATTTAATATAGTAGTTGTTCAATTTTATTTGAAAGCATTTTTTGGAACAATAGCATACTATTTAAGTCTTCTCAATCATATTGAGAAGTGTATTAAGGCTGTCAAGAGGTAAACCTTGGTTAATCCCAGAAAACAGCTAATTCAGGATGGCTCTAGAACCAAGGATGCTAAAGTACTGATTGCCGACCTGTCCTTATTTCTGGTGTCATAAAAACTTGTCCAAAATCCAGTTAAACACTTGACAAGATGCTCTGTCTATTTAGTAACATGAAAGTAGGTGCTCACCAATGACAGTTAACAAGTTATATAATATATATAATGATATTACGTCAATACTTCCTTATTATAAGTAATTCTAACACTGCGAGATAGATATCCTGTTAAAAAATAATACCAATATGATGTGCAAAAAAATATGTATTCAAATGTATTTACCAACTCATCCACATGTAAAAGTCAAGGCTCATGGTCCTAACACAGGTGTTTATTACCAAGGCATGATGCCATTTTAAGGAAATAAATTATTTTTCTACAATAATATACATGCAAATTCATCTAAAATATATTTTTACAGCCCAAACAAGGGACTTGACCATTAAGGCAACTCAAGTATTACAATGTTGGAAAAAATTAAGGATTGTAACTAAACAAGCCATATACATACATTATGATCTTCCAAACCAAGGTCCTCTCCCTTACTAAGCTTTTCTATGAATCTATCATAAATTTTACCCTGAAATATAATATCACATCTATATTGCTAAAGATAACAGGCATGTCTGTCTGTCTGTCTCACAAGTTCAAAGATTAGACTAATACCATCCAGCAAAAACTGGTCAGTAATCTACATGAAAATTAAGAAAATTCAAAAAATTTCCACATATCAAAACAAAACAATATATATTTCAAGAAACAGCATAGAGCTGGCATGGCAATAATTTTTCAGGCTATATCTACATTGCTCAGAAACTACAAGTTTTCTGTGAGTGAGCAGTGCAATTTATTTTTCTGCTACAATGCATTTGAACAGCAATGCTACAGCAATCATAATCTTAAGATCATTCACTACTTGCAAACTAAATAAAATAGGATTTCCAATGCAAAAGATTCCTGCTATATTTGAGTTGCCAAATTGTTTACCATTACTGTTGTTAATGATGTATAGCATTCAATGAAGTAAAATTAAGTGGAAGTAATCAGTGTCACATATGTATATCTTTGGTAAGATTGCAAGAAATACCAGTGTGTAAAGTCATGGCCAAAATCATGTATTCCAAAAGATTTTCATACAATTCACAATAATCAGTTTTTCAGATGAAACTAAAAACAGTCATCTGGTAACATATAACTTTTTCCTTGAGTAATGAAAATGACTAGATGTTATTTCATCCCACATATCCTGAGTCACTTGCTCCTTGCTTAATACTTAGGACAATCCCACCTCCCCCCCCATCTCTCTCTCTCTCTCTCTCTCTCTCTCTCTCTCTCTCTCTCTCTCTCTCTCTCTCTCTCTCTCTCTCTATATATATATATATATATATATATATATATAATATAAAACAGCTATTAAGGTACAGTCTTGAAAACTGATAAATTCATTCTTTTTTGGTACAGCCAAACCATTTCTTCTCTATTTCTCTTCTCCCTATCAAGTGTGATAGCCTAAGTACTGGGAGTCATTGTAATGATCAACAGGCTGAAAGTTATCATCGCTAGCTATGTAAACCTTATTCACTACAGATCTTAACCATCACATTCATGTTTATAATTTGATCATCCTCAAATCTTGCCTGCAGCCTTAAATCTAGGATCAATAGCATAGTTTTTTGTTTTTTTAACTAAAGAACTCCATTTCTTCTAACCTAATTTGCTTCAAAAAATTTTCGTCTGCAAGAACACCATTATCCGTATATAACCTAATTATTGTCATCCTTACAAAAGGATGTTGAACAGCTTACCTGCTGTTTTTCCAAAGATGGTGAGATGTTGGGAGGGTGGGAGGAGAAAACTAGGTAACATACCTGGGCAAAAGGATGCTTCGACCTGAAAACTCTAGGACACTTACCTTGAGAACCTGAAAGAAAAGACCATAGTTACTACACTTACCGTGGACTCACCGTATACTAAGTGGAGTGCTGTCCATCATGTGTTGCTACTGATGCTGTATTACTGCTTGTTGCTCAGCTGGTTGACTTGTTAATGTGTACTTACCACCACAGAGTGGTCTGCTACAGAGCCATCATTAAGAACTGCTGAGCCCTGCCAGGCCAATTGGCCACTTGGTGGACCATACACATGCTCAAAAGACTCACCTGATCAACAATGAAGTTGCGTCTGCGCTTGTAGGCAAGTTCCAACAACTTATTGAGGCACTTGGTGCAGCGGTCGATCAGTGCATCCCAACGGCCAGCATAGTTTCGGCGACGTGGCAAACCATTGACCTTCATTTTGTCAATGAGTGAGTTTGTACCCAATACATTGTATTTTTTGCCCAGATTCTCACGGCAATAATTTTCTACCCATGTGGTTTTACCTGCAGCAGGCAAGCCCACCATCATGATCACCTGAAAATTAGAAGCATAATATTGTAAAACTTATTCATCTTCTTCGGTACTGATTTCAATGCAAGCTGAGCATGAAAAATAAACCAATTCCCAATTAGAGAAAAAGTCATCAAAATCTTTTGTGAAGCAACATCTTAACTGATAATGTTGCAGATCTCTTGCAGAAATGTGAATTATAATATTAGAACATAGCAATCACTAGATTAATAACCAGTCATACTACACAGTTCCTTTCCAAACTAAAAGTTCACCAAGAAAATTCAAATAATCATCACTACAACTGCATCCTAAGTGCATAAATGCTCTCTCCCTCTTACATATACACACACCTCATTCTGAAGCAGTTGAACAGTCAAGATTGAAAAAGCATTATATGCATGCACACATCCAAGGATGCACAGATCTACTATTGATTTAATAAAATAATGAAAGAAAATGTTGAGAAGAGAAAGGAAATAAGAACAAGGGAAGGTAACTCATCTGCAGCATACAAGCATTTCTTATGTGTTGTAACTAACCCTTAAATAATAGGCATCTTTCCTAGGAACCTACACTCATTTTTTTTTTTTTTTATTATTTCTTAATCACTTTTCTTTCCATACTTGACCAAAAATCATGAAAAAAATATCATAAGAGGTGCCTACCCTCCTCTTTTGCAACAGTGTATTCTGCAAGTAATTGGTGTCTTAGCTCAGCCAGAAGTAAAGACAGAATATCAATATATCAACTGCTCTATGTGTGGTAGCCTGTGTGTGTGCTAGTTATGATGGATGCAACACAGCCTCAAGCTTATATGCCCACAGCTCCATCTCATCTATCTGTCCATCATTGCTCTCCCCACATCTCAAAAGAACTGCTTTAACACTTCCAAAAATATGATTCCATGTCTTAAGTGCCTGTCACACTTTGACGATTTAGAAAACATGGCTAGCGCACGGAAAACAGTTGCATACGTCCAGCACACACTGAATAAGTTATAGATACCCTGTTCCATTATCAGGGGCACATTGAAGTACAGTGTCATATACGTATTGTTATATACAGGGAGAGCCAGAAATTTTTTAGCATGCACAAAATTCTTGACATACGCCAGCGTATGGCCAGTACATTATGTATGTGCTGGGGACAAGTTAAAGGCTCATTACGCGATTGTTATCATTTGTTCTCTGATCATTCCTCATGCATTGTATTCATCAGTATGATGGCCAGCATACCCAGAACACATTGCTGCCATGTTTGTAACAATCATTGGACGTGTAGCGAACATATGTACACCATACATGCAATGCATACCAACGCATTAGACATGATGGCAACGAATGCAAAACGTACATGACGTGTTGCAAACATACTCATTGCATGAATACCGTGTTTGGAACGTTTTAGAGGGGGTGGCTTACAAAACAGACCTCCTTTTCGGAGGAAACCCTCATTCTGCAAGTAGAATCCTCTTTGAAGACATGGAGTGTCCAGAAGTGCTAAGAAGAAAGTACCAAATTGCTGTCCTGCAACATCAGAATGACCTCATAGATCTGACACTATATCAGATGCAAAGGACTAGAAGAAATGCAGGTAGGTAAATACATGCTATTACAATATACATGTATTTTGCATGTATTGATGGTAAATGAAGATACATACTAGAGAAAAGCCCTCTGAATTAATTATTATTACTATTTTTATTATTAGGTTGACAGAGAAGAACCTGGGTGAGGTCTTGGATAGGGAGATGCCGACAGTTTGGCTCGTATGACCAGCTGATGGTGAAACTGAGGGCAGAGGATCCAGCATTATTCACCAAATTCATGTGGATGGTTCCAGCATTGTTTGATGAGCTGCTAGGAAGACTTGCTCCAAGGATAACTAAGGAGCACACCTACAGGGAATCACTTCCACCTGAGCTGAATTTTTTTTTTTTTTTTTTTTATGTAAGAAGGATACTGGCCAAGGGCAACAAAAATCTAATAAAAAAAATGCCCACTGAAATGCCAGTCCCATAAAAGGGTCAAAGCAGTGGTCAAAAATTGGTGGATAAGTGTCTTGAAACCTCCCTCTTGAAGGAATTCAAGTCATAGGAAGGTGGAAATACAGAAGCAGGCAGGGAGTTCCAGAGTTTACCAGAGAAAGGGATGAATGATTGAGAATACTGGTTAACTCTTGCATTAGAGAGGTGGACAGAATAGGGATGAGAAAAAGAAGAAAGTCTTGTGCAGCGAGGCCGCGAAAGAAGGGGAGGCATGCAGTTAGCAAGATCAGAAGAGCAATTGGCATGAAAATAGCGGTAGAAGACAGCTAGATATGCAACATTGCGGCGGTGAGAGAGAGGCTGAAGACAGTCAGTTAGAGGAGAGGAGTTGATGAGACGAAAAGCTTTTGATTCCACCCTGTCTAGAAGAGCAGTATGAGTGGAACCCCCCCAGACATGTGAAGCATACTCCATACATGGAAGGATAAGGCCCTTGTACAGAGTTAGCAGCTGGGGGGGTGAGAAAAACTGGCGGAGACGTCTCAGAACACCTAACTTCATAGAAGCTAGAGATGAGATGTGAAGTTTCCAGTTCAGATTATAAGTAAAGGACAGACCGAGGATGTTCAGTGTAGAAGAGGGGGACAGTTGAGTGTCATTGAAGAAGAGGGGATAGTTGTCTGGAAGGTTGTGTCGAGTTGATAGATGGAGGAATTGAGTTTTTGAGGCATTGAACAATACCAAGTTTGCTCTGCCCCAATCAGAAATTTTAGAAAGATCAGAAGTCAGGCGTTCTGTGGCTTCCCTGCGTGATATGTTTACCTCCTGAAGGGTTGGACGTCTATGAAAAGATGTGGAAAAGTGCAGGGTGGTATCATCAGCATAGGAGTGAATAGGACAAGAAGTTTGGTTTAGATCATTAATGAATAATAAGAAGAGAGTGGGTGACAGGACAGAACCCTGAGGAACACCACTGTTAATAGATTTAGGAGAAGAACAGTGACCGTCTACCACAGCAGCAATAGAACGGTCAGAAAGGAAACTCGAGATGAAGTTACAGAGAGAAGGATAGAAACTGTAGGAGGGTAGTTTGGAAATCAAAGCTTTGTGCCAGACTCTATCAAAGGCTTTTGATATGTCCAAGGCAACAGCAAAAGTTTCACCAAAGTCTCTAAAAGAGGATGACCAAGACTCAGTAAGGAAAGCCAGAAGATCACCAGTAGAGCGGCCTTGACGGAACCCATACTGGCGATCAGATAGAAGGTTGTGAAGTGATAGATGTTTAAGAATCTTCCTGTTGAGGATAGATTCAAAAACTTTAGATAAGCAGGAAATTAAAGCAATAGGACGGTAGTTTGAGGGATTAGAACGGTCACCCTTTTTAGGAACAGGTTGAATGTAGGCAAACTTCCAGCAAGAAGGAAAGGTAGATGTTGACAGACAGAGCTGAAAGAGTTTGACTAGGCAAGGTGCAAGCACGGAGGCACAGTTTCGGAGAACAATAGGAGGGACCCCATCAGGTCCATAAGCCTTCCGAGGGTTTAGGCCAGCGAGGGCATGAAAAACATCATTGCGAAGAATTTTAATACGTGGCATGAAGTAGTCAGAGGGTGGAGGAGAGGGAGGAACAAGCCCAGAATCATCCAAGGTAGAGTTTTTAGCAAAGGTATGAGCAAAGAGTTCAGCTTTAGAAATAGATGTGATAGCAGTGGTGCCATCTGGTTGAAGTAGAGGAGGGAAAGAAGAAGAAGCAAAGTTATTGGAGATACTTTTGGCTAGATGCCAGAAATCACGAGGGGAGTTAGATCTTGAAAGTTTTTGACATTTTCTGTTAATGAAGGAGTTTTTGGCTAGTTGGAGGAACAGACTTGGCTTGGTTCTGGGCAGAAATATAAGTGCATGAGATTCTGGTGATGGAAGGCTTAAGTACCTTTTGTGGGCCACCTCTCTATCATGTATAGCACGAGAACAAGCTGTGTTAAACCAAGGTTTAGAAGGTTTAGGACGAGAAAAAGAGTGAGGAATGTACGCCTCCATGCCAGACACTACCACCTCTGTTATGCGCTCAGCACACAAAGACGGGTCTCTGACAAGGAAGCAGTAGTCATTCCAAGGAAAATCAGCAAAATGCCTCCTCAGGTCCCCCCAACTAGCAGAGGCAAAACGCCAGAGGCACCTTCGCTTAGGGGGATCCTGAGGAGGGATTGGAGTGATAGGACAAGATAAAGATGAGATTGTGATCGGAGGAGCCCAACGGAGAAGAAAGGGTGACAGCATAAGCAGAAGGATTAGAGGTCAGGAAAAGGTCAAGAATGTTGGGCGTATCTCCAAGACGGTCAGGAATACGAGTAGGGTGTTGGTCCTGACTTTGCATCACCTTGCCTCAGGCAATAAGTATGCCTCAATGAAGTTTGCATGGAGGGTCCCTCACAACACCCAATCCCTTGTAGCCAGAGAAGTGTGTCATCATTGACGAGTATGCCAACTGATGGTTTGTCCAAGTACTCCTCAAGGTTGGAGAGCCACAGCCTACAATTTCTTGCAAAGATGAAACTTTCCTCGTACATGTAGGTCACTTGATGGGAAGCATGTTGCCATCTAAAGACTGCCAATCAGTGGACCTATGTACTTTAATTACAAAGGATTTACTCCATTATTCTAATGATACTTGTAACTCTTGACTATATATTTATCTGGGCAGATGGTGGTGGTGCTGGATCAGCATCAGATGCACAAATATATAATGCATATGAATTGAAAGAATGTGAGGATGGTACTCTGGGCTTTCCTGACCCTGTGCCTCTTCCCAATTACAATCAGAATGTGCCCTAATTCTTCACTGGTAATGATGCATTCACCCTAAGAGAGACCATGATGAAGCCATACAGTCTTCGGGGACTGACAAATGAAGAGCGCATCTTTAACTACAGGCTTTCTTGAGGTAGGAGGGTAGTGGAAAATGCCTTTGGCATCCTGGCTAACAGATTCCAGATTTTGCTCACCACAATGCAACAGGACCCCTCCACTGTAAAGCTGATTGTGAAAGCATGTTTGATTCTTTGTAACATTACGAGGACCAGGTACCCAGGACTTCAGAACAAGCTGCTGGATAGCCCTGAGAATGAGAACCATGACTTTGCTCCAGTAACATGGCAAGAGGGATGTCACATAGAGAACACCCATACAGACACATTACACCCATAACAGACACATTACCTTCAACCATGAGAGATAACAGAATGCTGAAGGTACCAACAACAGAAGTGGTCTACCCCTAAAACAGCACAATAAACTTACCATACCACCGCTGATGCATGCCATGAGCCAAGCACATGAAACAAAGCATGTGGGATAAATTCCATCCCACAACAAAATTCCAGTTTCAAGTGGCCTTAAGGAACCAAGACATCATCATGTGACCACTCTATTATTGGGAAGTTACCAACACTCATCAGTTGGAGCTGGGTGAGATCATGTAGGTTTTATAGCAAATGGAGTTGGGAGCTGTTTACTGGCAATTTCTGAATGGCAGGTCTCAACTTCATACACCAATACTACATATATATATATTACGGAACTTTGTCAAAGACTAATTCTAAAAGACTTAGTAAGAAAGAAAGAAAGAAAGAAAGAAAGAAAGAAAGAAAAAGAAAGAAAAAAAGGAACTACCTCAAGCATGCATCACCCAAATTTGACAGTAGCAAGGTGACTTATCACAAAAAGGGCATGGCATGTCTCAAAAGTTCACAGTAGTTGTAAGCAGTGGCGGCTCGTGACTGTTACTGATGGGGGGGCTGTCTCACATTCAGACAAATAAAATCTTAAATGCTTTTATTGTTATTGTTTAACATACCATTGATTGATAGATTATAAAGATAGATAATTATTTAATTCTTTAGGTCTTATCCTAACAGTACATGCTTGACTTCCTTAGTGCTGGCTTAGGCTATTTGAAAAGGAAGTCCATTCTCCTGTTCCTGTTTTGTGCAAAAAGATCAATAACTTTTTCATTTAAACCTGGCATATTATTCATAGAAATCTTCTCTATTGAAATCATGGCAAGTGCATTTAGCCTCTCCTGCTTCATAGTGCTCCTTAAGAAAGTTTTGACCCTCTTCAGGGTTGAAAAACAACGTTCGGGCTCTGCTGTAGTCATTGGAATTGTCAAAAGAATTTTTATAAGTTTTGTCAATTCACAGAGTACATCACCCAAGTTATTTTCATTCACAATCTTTAATAGTTCCCTCAATTTGGAAAACTCATGCAAATCACTTCTGTCATAGAATGCTCTAAGTTCATTCAAAAGTCTTTCTTTGGCAATCATGGGGTAAGCTTCAGTGGTTATTTCAACTTCTTCTAAAGTCACTTTTTGCTTGAAGTTAGTGAAACAGTCTTTGTTGAACAATTTAGCAGCTACTAATTGTTTAGTGAAAGAAAATCTATCAGCTATATCAGCACACACACAGTCACACACTTCTTTTGCTTCAGCCATGAGTGTTTTTGTGGGATTTTCACAGTATTTGGAATTTCTTATTTCAGAAATGGCCCTTTTGAAGTTCGTAATAAACTCATGTGCTTTAGTCACATCAATGTCTCTACACTGCATTTGGTGAAAAATCACTTCTACATGAGGCATTATCTGGTGGAAAAGCTCCAACCAAAACTTAAAACTTTCATCATTCAGGGTCTTCAAAATACCTGTTGCTTCTCGTATGGTTATAGTAGCATTTGATGTACTCTGTATTTCCTCCATGCATTTTTTTAAGGGTTCAAAATGTTCATAAACCTTGTTGACAGTGCGACTATGAAAGTTCCACCTTGTAGAAGACGGGCGTGGAATGCAGCTAGTCATGTGCTTTGTAAGAACATTTAAACGTAGAGGTGACCTTGAAAAAAATGCTGCTATGCCCAAAAGGTTAGAGAAAAATATTCGTGAACCCCGTGTAACACTTGCAGCATTTTGCATAATAAGATTAAGTTGGTGGGCATAACAGTGAATGAAGTGGGCGTTATTGTAGACTGATTTTATTTTAGCCTGAACACCCCTCTTCTTACCTTTCATAATACTTGCACCATCAAATGTTTGAGCTATCAGTTTCTCTGCATTCCCTTCAAGGACTGTGTTTAACTGATCAAGGATGCATTTCGACAACCCATCCGCTGTTTGATTTTCTGGAGTGAAAAATCCCCAAAATCTCTCAACAACCTCTTCACCTAGCAAGTACCTTAGAACAATAACTATTTGAGTGTGTTCTGAAACGTCTGTAGTGTCGTCTGCCATAACAGCAACAAAGGGAGCTTCTTTAATTTCTTTTCTGATCTGATCACGATATATTTGCAGCAGACAATCGAGAATTTCATTCTGAATAGTCTTGGAGACACCTTTGAAGACTGCATTACTTTCTAAATGGGCCCTTAAGTCAGGATCTAATTGTGATGCATGATTTATAAGTCCTCTAAATACACCTGGATTAGC
The DNA here is from genome assembly GCF_035594125.1 of Scylla paramamosain. Taxonomy (NCBI): domain Eukaryota; kingdom Metazoa; phylum Arthropoda; class Malacostraca; order Decapoda; family Portunidae; genus Scylla; species Scylla paramamosain. The sequence continues at coordinate 4,570,573 of NC_087158.1, read as the reverse complement.
AGAGTCATCAGTTTCATCATGTCCACACAAAGGTAGTTGTAGTTCAAAGTGTCCACAAAATTTTATGCAGTCTATAATCTTGGACAAAATTTCACGATTCTTGGTAACATTCTTATTATGTGCATTCACTGAAAGTCTGTATGCTTCACTAAGTCTTTCTTTAATATTTACACTCCCAAGAACAGATAGAGAAATTACATTATCAATATGCTTCCTAGAATTCTCATGTTTCTCTGTTTTTTCTTTCAAGTTCTTTATGCATGCAAAACCATCTTTGGACCATGCTGAATCGCCTCCAAACAACAGACATGGAAAGCAAAATAGTGCATTCTTAACTTCACATCCACAGAGCCATGTTTTCCTTTGGTACCAATCACAATTAAAACTGCGAATATACTTCTTGTTGTGGCTTACTCCTTCTTGCACAATATTAATGTCTGGTAATGGGCGACCTGCTTGTTTAATTGCTACCTTCTCTTGAAGTGTTAACTGTGAAAAATTGAGTTCTTTCAATGCAGAAACCGTCTTTGCTTCTTGTGCCATTTTGCAAAATACTGCTAGGCCTACCTGGGAAAAGAAAAAAAAATACTATTTTATACGATGTTTCTGAGATTTTACACCATCTATGATAATCAAGATTGAGCACAAGCCATCACTGATCAATAATATTTTAAAATCATCCCTGACAAATTGAAAAACACAATCGAAAATAAGACCGACGCAAAAACACTCACCTAGCAACAACAACGGCCGAGACAAGACTGTGCTGGACGCAGTCTACACTCACCATTCCGCCCGGGAAGCCTCCCCCCATTTCTCCCCGCTTTCATATCATTAAATAGTAAATAATTTCCGTATTTCCTCATTGTTTTGCAGTATTTTTTTTTCATATAAACATATGAGAATTGGTGTTTTCATGTGAATGATAGTCAAACATAAATAAATTAACATTATTTTCGTGAATCCTAGAAATCCACTGGGGAGGCTGCAGTCTCGCAGTCCCTATTGACGAGCCGCCACTGGTTGTAAGTTTGTGACCAGAATGAAAAATCCCATCACTAACATACAGAATAGGAACAGCATAAGGGCAAAGAGATCTACAATACAAGAGGAATCCACTTACTTCAGCATCTTCCCTCTTCTCTGGTGCCTGAGTACCAAGCACCCGGTCCTCCAATGGAATCTTGCCAGTAAAGGTGTAACCACTGAGGGGTTCCATCCATGCTGGTTCAGATCCAAAATTTACCTGCAAAAAGGGATTTTAGCATCAATATACAAACTGACCTTCAAAAGTAATAATTTAATTGTTGAGTACAATGCTCCTTCTGGGGAATTTTACCAAAAACTGCAAAAAAAAATTTCTTACTACTCGGGAACTGTGACAATAAACAATAATGTACAAGATCATTGGGGGTTTAAGTGCTAGCCTCACGTCACAGGTATGAATCTTGAGACTTAGCAAAGACAAGCTGGGTTTGTCTATCTCACACTATAACCTGTTAGCATATCAGATTATTGGTATACTTCCAATACCAATAATTACAATTACTTGCCCTATATTCTATAGGCCATAGACCAAGGAGTTAAGGTCTTGCAAACTGAGAGGAATGTAAGATTAGCAAGCCTGTCCTCTTTGTGTGCTTCAAGGGAATCAATTAGGACAACTCCATTCTTGGTATCAGCAATAATAACTTCCTTGATTTTAATTACCTAAAATATTTTCCAGTGTTTATTTATACAAGGCAAATATTTCCACAATAGGGAGAAGTTATGACAGATCTCCAAACATTCTCCAGGTATAAATATACCCAGCTGACATCCCTAAAAAAAGGGAATAGATAAGACCATCATCCCCCTAAGACCCCATCCCCCTAAGCACAAATATTCATAAGTATTCCCCAGCTCTAAATTATACATACTGCATATGGGTCAGTTTGCCAGCATACCTAAGTCCAACAACAGAAGCGGTCTACCCCTAGAGCAGCACGATAAACTTATCATACCACTGCTGATGCATGCCATGAGGTTTCCTATTTTGGCCACCCATGATCAAACATCATGCCAGGTGACAATGTACTGTGATCCCCCCAAGTAATTGTGGTTAATGCATTAAGTATGTAGTGTGTACAAGGAAATCCACTAAGACAGCATGGTAACTTTCTGCAAAGTCTAATTCTCTTCTTGCAAGATAGCCAAAAGAGTAGAGTGAGATATCATTCATTTGGCAGTGAGGTACACCCTCCTTCTCAAAGTGTGGGTGGAGATGCTCCTCAGTACATTATCAGTTGTCAAAGAGAGCTGATACTTGAGATTGACCTTTTCCTTTTCCTGTCTTCCATTCTTGTATTGCACTTCTGTTTCTATGTATCAGAGCCTTGTAGATATGGGTAGTAAGTACAACAATGAGAAAACTATTCAAGCCATCACTGGTCTCTAAACCAAGTCTTAGTTGCAAAGAAATCTGCAATCAAAAGTGATTGAATCTCAACACTGTCCAAGAGGTAATACAAAATCTAAAAGCTGGTAGGAGCAAAAGCTTACCACTCCCACAAAACCCATAAAGTATCAGAGAGATGAAGGATACTTCTCAGGAGGTAGCTAGAGGTAAATCCTAGCCTTACAGAACATCAAATTAAGGAAGGGTATCATAATATATACTAGCTGGTGTTTTTCTATGTAATGTCCATGATACTTTGTGCCATGACCCTGGGTACCACAGTCAAAAGAAATAAGAAGAATGGACTATTAGTTAAGTGGCATACAGTACTGTGGTATGATGAAAGCATTTTGTGTGAGTGGTACATCTATCAGTGTACAGGCAATCCCAATGACCCTTACTACACTCAGAAAACCACAAAACACACTCAGAGTTTAATGGTTTCAATGGCCTCAGTGATATTATTTAGTTCCCTAAAAACAGTACTGCCATTATAAAAATGTATTTGGAACTGTTAATGAATTACCTTGAATCATCTTTTGAAATGATGGAAGCCAAAATTTTACAACAGGATGGGACACCAACTTGTACTGGCAAAATTGTTGAAAAATGGCTAAATACAGTCAGTGCCATTTGCGATTAGAACTCCCATGAACATGAGCATCACATTGCACAAACTGGCAACTTGCCCCTGCTCAGTTTGAAAAAATCTGCCAAGAGAAAATAACTATGGGGCAACTTAGGTTAGCCCCTCATGTTTGTGAAATCAGAGAATAACAGATTCAGTGTTTGACATATTGACATAAGGGAAAGTTATCTCTCCTTGCTTTGCTTAATAAGACAGCTCTGTTTGCTTCAAATGAAGTGTTTTACTGAGGTAATGTATGATGCCTGGAAAATATACAAGCCACAATTACATAGAACGAGTATTAGTTTCACTAAAATGGTGAAACAAATTGAAAAACATGCCGCATAACTACAAGCAATGAAAAGACTGCAAATGTGTTGGTGAAGAAATGGAGTGATGAGGGACATGAGGATGTGCCTCACCACAAACATGGTATGGTGGTGGGGTGCTCCATATATATATATATATATATATATATATATATATATATATATATATATATATATATATATATATATATATATATATATTTTTTTTTTTTTTTTTTTTTTTTTTTTTTTTTTTTCCCATGTAAGCTAAGGATGTACCTTTAACTGTCTCTTGATACCATGCAAGGTATTGTCAAACATTTTGGGGTAACCCACCACCATGTTTGTCGTAAGGCACATCCTTGTGTCCCTCTTCACTCCATTTCTTCACCAGAGCACATCAGTATTTTCATTGCCAATAGTTATGCAGCGCATTTTTCAATTTGTTTCACTATTCTAGGGAAACCCTAACATTTGTACTATGTAATCATGGCTTATATATTTTCCAAGCATCACACATCACCTCAGTAAAACATTCTGTTTAAAAGAAAGCCTTTTTTGTCAGCTGAAGCAAAGCGGCCACAAAAGATAACTTTCCCTTATGTCAATATGCCAAACACAGAATCTGTTACTCCATGCTTTCAAAAACATGGAAACCTACTATGAATGGGAAGAACTCACTCACACTATCACCAACTCTCACACATGCCCTGCTATTTACATAGAAACTCTTCACTTCTTCTAACAGCCTGCCTCCAACTCCATATACTTTCAGAACATTCCATTGTCCTTTCCTGTCAATCTTATTATACACTTTCTCCAGGTCCATAAAGGCCAAAAAGACTTCCTTCCCTTCCCAAAAAAAACTTTTCACACAACTACCTTACTGCAAAAAACCTGGTCTACACAACCTCTTGACTTTCTGGAACCTCCCTGTTCTTCTTGGATGGCATTTTCTGTTCCTTCTCTGGTTATCCTTATCAGCAGCCTACCTTCCTTACCACATTCAGCAAACTAATGACCCTATAATTGGAATATTCCTGCCTATCCCTTTTTCTCTTATATTAGGGAACTACACATGCACAGCACATCATCCAAATTGCAGCTTTTCCGTCATTTCCCTTACAGCCTTTCATACTACTTCCTTCAAGAGAATTATTTACTTATCTTTATGCCTAGACTCTATTTCCTCCAACAACTGCAGCAGTGTTCCATCCTTCTTCTCTATATCTAACAATCCTTCAAAATATTCCACCCTTTTGTACACTGCATCTTTTTCACTCTACACTGTCCCATCACCTGCTTTCACATTCTCTTCATCCCCAAAAGTTTCTTTCTTTGTCCCCTTTACTTCTTACTAGAATATTTTCTTGTACACCTGGAATTTGCTAACCTATCTCTCATCTGCCTTCATTGTTGCATCCTGCAATACTATCTTTGTTTGGTTCCTTTTCTCTCTGTATTTGTTGTACAACTCTTGATCCTTCTTTTGCAGCCACATGACATGTTTCTTTCCTCTACAGCCACACTAACCTCCTCACACCACCTCCAACCCATCTCATCCCACAAACTTGCTCCACACTGCCCACAACTGCACTTTCAAGAGATTGCCACTTTTGTTCCAAATTAGCCACCTCTACATACATATACCAAGCCAGCAATCCCACACAGGGTGACCCAGACATACCACCATACCCTCACACATACACACTCTTAGCCCTATCAGCCCAAGGTGGAAAAGGATAGTCTTGCAGATCATCCTGTTACACTCCAGAAGCTTAGGTATACCACAGCTGACCACATACAGTGGAACCTCAGTTACCAAATGTCTCTCTTTCCAAACAACTCGGTTTTTGAGCAAAAATTTTAACTTGTAACTGCTTTAGTTGCCGTACCATAATTCGGTTTTCAAACAAAGTTACTTGATTTAAAATACTACGTGACGTATCTGCCATTTATTACTAATATTTATAGAAACTACAAATATTTCCTTCATTTTTATATATTTGGAGGAGACACACAAAAGGTAAGACAGCAATTCAATCTTTGAAATAAATTAAATATGATCCAGTTGAAGTTCCTCAACGTAAACAAACAAGATTTGACGTTCAGGAGCAATCCCAAGCCTCCTGTGGCTCTCTCTCTGACCCACAATGCCATCATTAATGCACAACTACATTTTCCCAATACCTTTTCCCAGCAGCAAGATGTCTAAGTGTTATGATCACTTTTATTATGGCAGTGAGTGGGTTGCTCCTCTCTGTCACTCGGTAGGGCTTCCCTCACTTGATCGGTGAGAAAGAATGCCTGCATGGTCTAAATATCTTTCAATAAGTTCTGTGCCACTGAGTTCATTAAATACATCCTTTCAGGATAAAAAAATTTCTAAGCTGGAGATGTTGTGGGGCAGCCATCTTAGCAGTGAGAAGGTAGGCCATTACCCGCTAAGACATGGTGGACGGGTGTCTGAGAACGGATTAATCTATTTTAGACTGATTCTTATGAAGAAAACTGCTTCGGTTTTCGTACATTTCAAATTCTGAATGGCATTCAGGAACGGATTAAGTTAAAATCCAAGTTCAACTGTACTTTCATAGCACACATTGGTTTACCCCTGCCTCTAGTTACTTTGTGGGTGACATTCATTTTTTTTCCTATCTTCATGACTTTTTGGTGAGTATATTCCTTTGTACCTTAAAAATAAAATCCCAAAGTTCCACTGAAATATGATTATTTTTGGATATGAACTAATCCATGCTGAAAAAAAAAAGCTTTGGTGTTATTCATTATAGCTCAACTATTTTTCAACTTACCGTTTTGAAAATCAGTATGGATACAATAGATACATGTGGCTTAATTTTGATTGAAAAAGATTTCAATTATCGAATGCCATTATCAAAAATAAATTAAGAAATATTGGTGACTTTTTTTTTTCAGAAAAAAATCTCCCAGGTATTTAAAAAAAAAAATTGTCTCTCGATGAAAAAATCTCCTTTGCTCCTTTCCATAGATATATGTACATACACAATCACTTGAAAAACAATGGAGTTATTTAGCTTGAAATGCCAATAACTTTAGTTTTAAGATATGAACCACTTCCTGTTGAGTGAGTTTCACAAAATTTGCAAGCTCTATGTGGTACAGTTTTACACATATTCTGATAATAAGATAAATCCAGGTAAAACAAGGATTTATTGTAACATTCAGGCCTGTTTGGGACCTGTTCCCTCCTAATTTACAGGATGCTGCTCACTCGCGGGTGGGGATATCAGAGGGCACCACCCTCATTGTCGCCAGGTTAGAAGCTTCCTGCCTCATAATGCTGATTTGATTTTGCTTCTCTTGTCCTCTTGGTTGTCTTCTGCTGTACAATTGTTTCGTGTGCTTTCTTCTGAATTAGAGACGTCGCAGTGAGCGTTTTGATACCAGATAGCGCCAGAATTTTTAATTCTCGCCGGAAAATAAATACTTTTTGGGGAAAGGTTTTACAAGCTTACAAAGGTGTATCGTTGCACAGTAATGCGTCTGAATTTTAAGTCAATTAATTTCGTGATAACTGACAGCACATGACATTGTTTGAGCCTCTATTCATAATTTCAGATGATATTCTTAAAAGAGCCTATAAGTGTATCAAGGCAGGCAATCTGTAATTTTCTACTGACCTCAATGGAAGTATACTAATATATACTTGCATTTTCATGTACTAAACAACAGGCAAAGCCATTTAATGTAAAGAAAATATAATTTTGTATCAGACTATTTTTGCGGTACGATCACTATCCTCGGGTACTTGGGCAGCGAGCAAACCAAAACACAGGACCACGCTTACTCAACTACCCTGCACAATGGATACATCACCGCCACAATCATGGACTACAGCGGAATTAAGAAAATTCCTGAAAGAATGAGGTATACCCTATTCTGGATATAGTAAAGCAAAGTAAAGGCCTTTGTATCGGCAGAACTGAGAGGCTATTGTTTACACTTTACACTCCTTCCTAACGGCGCACGGCGCTTTCTTTAACTGAAGAATCATGATCAAGATAAGTACGTCGTACGTCCGCCAGCGGTGCTGTTCTTTTTTTTTATTTCACTGATTACTTTCATATACAGGACGTGTCAGTGATATCTGATATATTTCAACATTCCCAGATAAAATGCACAAGCCAAAATCAACATCCTTTTATTTTTACTGTTCATACTTACTTAAAAAAATCATTACCTATTTTTAGTTTTATCTTATAATTCAATTAACAAAGCCTTATCATACACCAGTAAGTATGAATATTAATATTAAGGGTTATGTTTTTAATTTTAGATACACTTGTGCAGCAATTCATGCTGTACTTTTCTTGCACATCGATTTCAAATTTAGCTAAGACACCCCTTTGCCCCAGGAAATCGGAGACAATTAAAAATGCTGGCGCTGATAGGTATCTACCAGCCTCACTGCGACGTCTCTAATTGCTTCGAGGTATTGCCACATCTCATACAAGAAGTTTGCATATCGGTTGAACTTTCCACTTGACATTGGGGGAGTGCTTAGTGCTTGAAAAAATTCTGTTCAGGCCATTACATCCTAGGTTGTTGTTCAGGGCCAGATAAGTTTATGGTTCATCTCTGTAGAATTTCCTTTCCCTGCACCATCCATCAGCTGCTGTGGGTTTACAGATACATCTTCATGATCTGTGTAGATGTTACAGGTGATAGCAATAGAGCAGTCAATGGCATTGTACAAAGCATCAATGCTTTTTTCACCTTTTTTCCTATGATGCTTTCCAGTTGGAAGCACGAAAGTAAATATCTCTCTTCATCTTCTGAAGGGGAAGGAATTTTGTCTTGCAGGAGTTGGCGACATGTCTGATCTTGTGACTTGTTTTACACTTAGTGTTTACACTTAGTGATGGTGAAGGCAAATGCTGTGAAGTTGAGGACAGTTGCTGTCGTGAGGCTGAGGTGATGGAGGTGGTGTTATCACGTGCAAGGACGATAAGATAGCCTGACTCGCTTGTTTCACTCTATTCTTCTCCTGTAAAGCTTGAATTCTTGCCCTCTGCCACATCTTGTTTGGAAGGACATGTCATGGCCATAGATTTACTTGGGAGTAGTATCCAGCCTGAGCGAGTACTACCAGGAAACTAATCAAGGCGTGAAGGCAGTCAGATGAGTAGCTTTCCAACATGTTACCTGAGGTGAGACACAACGCTCGTGGTGGCCTGCACCCCTAAACTGCCAGTGTGCTTCATATTACTATATATCATAAAATTAAAAAAAAAGAAAAGAAAAGAAAAAAGACTAAAGTTGTGAATGGTGACAAGCCACATGGCCTGCAGTGTGTGGGACTTTTAAATGGACCTTTAAACAGAATGCAAATAAACACAGAAGGAATTTTGGTATCAAGATGCCATTTTCACAGAAAACTCAGCAGATTTCAAGGGTAATTAAACTATAAAAAAAAAAGTTCGAGGTTGAGGTAAAAAAATTGATTTTTTTTGCTGAGGCCCCCTTTAATACTACTAATAATTAACTATCTATATAATACATATACTAAGGCTCTCCCTTCCCCAAAAAATGAGGGTACTCTGGACGAGGCACACAACTTTCACATTCACACCACTTTCTAAGGCCCTTGGCCCCTGACAAGGAGAAAGGACTCCTGCCCTCACTTTACAGTGATCAGCTGCACAGACTCTGATGATAATAATAGTAATAACTATGAGCTTTAAACCTTAACCAACAGGTGTTTGGAGAAGGGAACTTTTTAGTATTTTTTTTTTTTTAAAAGAAATCACTCTTATTTTTAGTTACATTTCCTTTAATATAGATCCTAGAAAAATAAAACTTACAGCATAAGAAGCAACTATCCTCCTTTCTAATGGTGTTTTTGTCTGACTCATTATTTTAGTTCAGCTGGCAGTAGAGACTGAATAACAATACATCATCAGCCACTCTACAAGGGTGGTGGCCGGTGCGTGTTCTTTACACTGGATATGGCACTGGCTACAGCTCGCACACCCACAGCTCCTGTCTTGCCTTGCCCCATCTGCCCCTCACTGCTCTCTCATCTCAAAAGAAATATTCTTTCACTGTGCCCACAAGTTCCATAAATGTGATTCCTCATCTAACAGCGCTTACTATACATGCTGCACAGACTCAGGTCGCTGGGGATGCCAACAGATGAGTTAAGGGGGGGTGTACCTCACCTTCATCCTCCCCAAACTCATGTATGCCTCCCCAGCATGGTCCTCCTCCCTCACACACACTCAACAGGTACAGCTAGAGAGTGTGCAGAAAAGGGCATGCAGCATCATCCTTGGCCCTACCTACACCACCTACAATGAAACCCTGACCACCCTGAGTCTGTCCAGACTATCCACCAGGCACCAAGAGACTCTGGAGAAGTTTGGAAGGGAACTGCTGCATCATCCACGTCTCAGACACATGCTGCTGCCTGACGCGCCTCACCTGGTCTGTGCTACCAGACACCACAACAAGATAGCGCCCCTAAAGGCGCCGCGCACAGACCGGTACAGACTCAGCACAATTTCCACCATGGTGCACGCTATCAATCAATAGTATTTTCTCTTCTAGATTAGACTTAGCTTTAGGATAAATATTAAGTATTTCCCCCACCCCCTCTGTACATTTTCAGTTTGTTAACTGCCTAAAGAATAAACCGTTTATTATTATTATTATTATTATTATTATTATTATTATTATTATTATTATTATTATTATTTACTGGGAATGGACAAAATTGGCTTGCATTTGCACTTAGCTATACATGAGGATGAGCACAGGTCACCTCCTTCCATGATTCTTCCTCTGTATGGACTACCAGATGGATAATCACATAAAAGAGGTAGGGAGCAGCTTTGTAAGTATTGCTAAATAATGTTCAAATTGACAAGCTCACCATTACCAGTCTGGGAACAGGCCAGAAAGCAGGTACTCTAGCAGCTTATTTCAGTGTTATCATGAGATCCAATTAAGTCCCAAGGTCAGGAGTACAGAAGCAATATTTTCAATATTAAATCCTCTAGTCACTATCCTCTAACACTCAATGTTTATTATTTGGAAATCTGCAGTGATTGACTGCTGTTGCCATCACAACTAATCACTTAAGCTACAAAACACATCCCAAGGATTAATGGAAAGGAGATGGTCAAAATAAGTAATGTCACAGATGTTACACAATCTTCAATGTGCTGAGAAATCCATAGTGGCTGACCGCTGCCTTAATAATCTATCAGACTACACAAAACATTAAACAGACCAATCTGTCTTTTATTCAATTGCCATAGAAACACCTCTCACATACTTTCTGAATAGCATCTGAATAGGATCTGTGTACTTGACAGCCAAATGTACTCTTACGGAAACCTTTACACAACACATTCACAATAAATCTAACATCTTGCCATCAGATGCATACACAGCAGGGTTGGCATTAAAACAAACCCATCCGCCAAAAAAAAAATAAGAATAAGAAAAAGAATAATAAATAAAAATAAATAAATAAATAAGTAGAAAATAAAAAATGAAAAAATAAAAATTAAATTAAATAAACAAATAAATACAAAAAATAAAATAAACACCCTGTTGTTATTATATTTTACATATCATGATTTAGTTCTATATCATATTGATAAATTTATATATGTACATATGCATAAAAAATCCAAAAGTATTTAAGCCTGACTCATTCATTTCCTGTTTTGTACAAATTAACACAAACTTTCTCCAATCAGACCAATCTGTATCAGCATGACTTAAACTGGTGTCTGTTCTTCATTAACTGAAAGTGTCAAAATCTTTCAAGATCTAACTCCCCTCATGACTTCTGGCACCTAGCCACAATTATCTCCAATAGCTTTCCTTCTTCATCTTTCCCTCCTTTATTTCAACCAGATGGAACCACTGCCTGACATCTAGCCAAACAACATCTCCAATAACTTTGCTTCTTCATCTTTCCCTCCTTTATTTCAACCTGATGGCACCACTGCCATCTCATCTATCTCTAAAGCTGAACTCTTCACTCAAACCTTTCCTAAAAACTCTACCTTGGATGATTCAGGGCTTGTTCCTCCCTCTCCTCCACCCTCTGACTACTTCATGCTACCCATTAACCCCTTCAATATGATGACGCCTATGTAGATATCATGGTTAGATTCTATTTTAGTTGTTGAGCGATCTCATATCCTGCCTTGACTTGTCTTGACAGACTTTATATTATGTTTTTCAGGTTCCCTTTGCCTGAACAACAAAACATTTGATCCATTTATCCTCTTCATCAATATGTCTTCTTGTATTCTCACTTCACACCTAAACAATTTTTTAAATTCCCTTCTCTGCTCAATTAACCTTTCAACACTAGTTCTCTGCATTTCATATTTCTCACTATATCCATACATGTTACTCATGTTACACATCATTTACTCAACCATCTCATCTCTCCTACTCCCATGCTGCATGACTTAGTCCCATAAAATGATGTTAGTACCACTACATCCTCATACTCTCTTTGCATTTATTCTAACAGACTAAGTATATACTCCATTCATTCCTCCCCATACCTTTCCTGCCTTATTCATTCTAAACTTTCTCTCAAAATATATTCATCAATCTATTGATAAATCACATCATTCTCATAATACTTGTTTGTATTACTCTACCTTGCAAAGATCAAACTAATCAAGTGTTCACTCAGGCAAAGTTCTCTAATGCTTTTCACAAAAATTACTAAAAAGTTACCAGCAAAAAAAACACTAAAGAAACAAAAATCACTTACTCTGAAACTGGTGTTCTTTGTCACAATGTGAGGAAAGAGTGCTTGATCACCAAGATCAGAATGGGACACCTCGTAGGCTATGCCTTGATGCTGCCCATTGACAGTGAAGCTCATCACCACAGGTTCTGATTCCAGGTCCAAAAAGCAACCCAAGACATCCCCTTTCCCAAATGTCCTGCCATAGCTCTGCACAAAAGAAGTTACCATTAAGTGTTTATGGAACAAACACATATTAATCAATGCAACATGATTATCTTTACAAAGCTAATTGTTGGATATTCCCACAGAAATTTATCACTAACCTTGAATTTTAGGTTGGTAGAGGCCTTGCCAGTGCCTCCATAACCATAACTGAAGGGGTCTTCTCCAAGAGTAAGGCCTGCATCATCAACAGACCACCCCACACGCAACACATGGGGATGCTGTTCTTCCTCCTCCAACTGAGGTACCGGCATGTAATCTTCTACCTTAGCCTCAAAGAAGACACGACCACGAGTGAATCCATAAGTTGCTCGAACACCATGCCATACATAGCCAAAGCCCTGCATAGTAAGTGGCTGGGCACTCAAGAAGTCCTCCTTACTTATAACTAAACTGAGGTCAGAGTTGTCTGAAAAGATAAACATAACACCATCAAAACATGTTAAGCAATCAAAGTTAAATTTGCTTTTGATCCTAAATATTTCAAAATCATAAAAAGTACACTGACAGTTTCCTTCTTACATGAAAAAATTATAATCTCAATTCACTACATCTTCAGTCATGCAGATCTCAAAATTATTGTACTAACTTATATTATGAATAAATACACGAAAATGTAATCAATAGCCAACCTATTAACCCGCTAAGTGTTAAAAGCCTCGAACCAAAACTTACCACCAGTGCCAGGGATTTTTTTCCTTTGCTTAATAATCTATTGAAATGGTTGAAAAAACATGTCTAGTATGCATAAAAGTTCTCACCTTGGCCATTTTCATTTGAAAATATGGCTCCAAAGTTTTTAATGTGGCAGCGAAACCTTGGATGTAATCCCTATGGACTGTTTTGTCACATCTTTGTTACCACATATCTTGCAGTTGCTTCCAGCAACCTGCTTGGACATGCCAAGGAGCTTGAGGTAGTGAAGGCTTCACCATTTACTACTTTTCATATGCACATGTTTTCTCAGGATTTCCATATGTGAGAGGAACCTCGATTTTGAAAAGTATTTTTTTACACCATTTTTTCACTCGAATTAGTCATACACACTATACTTATATAACATTTATTATAATAGTGTACACATTTATGACTAAGTGTATATGTATTTTCTGTTTTTATTAGTAGTGCAGCAGGGTGTGGTACTCCCTGAAGCATGGATCCACACACACCCCTATATCACAGTCTTTGCATTCATATCAGGTGGCCTGCTGACACAGGGGAGGAGGAAAAGTTCACACTTTTCATGCCACTCAGTGATCATGATATTAGCAGCAAAAAAGTTAACCTCTTTCCTTGGCAGTACCTGTTTATAGCATCCTCTTACTCATCCTCTTCACAGTGTCACACAGACCTGTTTGATTTTTTTCTCAAGAAGTAAGCAAGAAGTGGGCTGGTATACCAATTGTCGGTAGAGAGGACATGGTCACATCGCAGGTACTTGTCCAGCAGTGACGCAACAACTGCCCCTGACATGCCAAGAGAATGGTCAGAGATGATTTTTGCTTGCCAACCAGTGTACAAAATGATGTCTTGGATGTACTTGTTTTACAGTCACACATCACAAAAAAACTTGAATCCAAATCAATGCCATTTTGTCCTATGTTACTAGAAACTAATGTGACCGTGCCACAAAGCCAAACTCTAATCAATGCAGTTTGACCTGTGACCTCAGCAGAAGTGGACGACCCATGCCGCTCCCTGCTGACCTATACAGTGGTCAAGTTATTTCCTGTCGAGCGAGAGTGATGCCCGATCCTTGCACCTCCCAAACCCTCAATAGCAACAGTGTGAGTGCCATTACCACTCATTGCAAGGACACAATAGTGACTTGTGGTGCTACAGACAATCATAGCAGCAAGGCAGCGAAACGATCACTGCCTTGTGATATGGATGCCAATACAGAACTCATGAACAATGGATTCATGTTAGTGCAAAAAAACAAAAAGAAAAGCAAACAAGGTGCCAAACACGACATGGGTGACAACCAGGCAGCATGTCAGCAAACCAAGCCAGCACGGGAACAGGAATCCTACCGCTTATTTTTCCCGAAGGGCTTGTCTCCAAGGGACGGGGCAGTATGGCTGGCAGAGGTTGCCAACAAACATCACAATCTGTTGGTGCAGCCAAGGCTGACAGCGAAAACCATTATCGCCGTGACTCGAGACATGGACACCGTCAAGTTTCTCACCGAGGTTGGACATTCATACAAAGGCACCACCATGACCCTGAAGAGGATAACTGAGGACACGAAAAAAATGAAGATCGTCATCCGCAATTACCCATCCCATATGCCACTGGACTACATCAAGGACCTCCTGAATGTGCTGTGGATGGAGAGAGGAAAGCGCCGCAACAACCAAACACCCATGAATCAGGTGATTGCACTCTGACAAGGAGCACTACCTTCAACACTCCTTTTTCTGGGAATGCGACCCTGCAGGGTCGCATTCCCGGCACTTCTGGCAAATGCCAGAAGTGGGGACACAGGGTGTGGGTTCTGTGCCAGAAATCACGATTCCAAGCTGTGCAGGGAGAAGATAGACAATGGGGAAAACATCAAACCAAAGTGCCCGAAATGTTATCAGGGACACTATGCCTGGAGCTTCAGGTATCTACTCTGACCAGATTCACACCTCCATACCGCCTAGGGTCAAATGACACCAGTGGTACCTTCTCCCAGTGAGTTCACCCCCTTGCCAGTACTTCCCCCCAGCATGTTCCCCTCATAGCCTCTGGGGACACATCATCATATTCACACTCACCACCCAGCGCCACCTCACCATCTTTCATCAGGCACCAACAACCACCCCTCACTGCCCACCACCAATCATCCCTCCAAGGTGAGCAATCAACCCTGGAATCATCACCAACCATCACTGATGCAGGCTCAGGGAGCCACCACATGTGCTTCCCTCTCCCTTACCAGTACTTCCCCCCGGTGCTTTCCCTCCTTTGCCTCAGGGGACTCATCATGCTTCACAGCCGACTCACCACCTGGCACTACCTCACCATCTCCCAACAGGCACCAACAGCCACCCCTCACTGCCCACAACCACTCAACCCTCAAAGGTGAACAATCAACCCTGGAGTCGTCACCAACCATCACCGATGCAGGCTCAGGGAGCCCCCACACCAGGCCAGTCCATCCCACACTCAGACCCAGCCTGTGTTTCAGCCCACCACCCCCAATCCAGATGCTACGGAGAGTCCGACAGCCAGTCAGGCACCCACTGCGGTCAGCGATGTCAATACTCCAATCATCAGGGAGATACAAGCTTTACACCAGGAAGTCAGGGCACTGAGGGACGAGAAAAAACAACTATACAAGGAAAACCAGGACCTAAAAGCTGTGTGTGCATCACAGCAAGCCAACCAAGAATCCCTCCGTAAAGAAATATAGGCCATAAAGCTTGTCGTCCACCAGATCAGATCGGAAACGCCGCGGAAGCTTACGAAGCCTCGGAATGGACATGACACGACATTCAGTACGCCCACCAGCTCAGACGACATCGGATCGGAAACGACGAGGGTGCTATGTTTACCTCTCAGTCTTGAGAGTACCTCGACACAGAAAGGTGCCGCAGCTCTGGCATGATTCCCTGCTAAATACTAAAATGAGTGATAATAGTAGTGACGAAGAAGTTATTTTAACCCTTGCCTTAGCAGCTGCAGAGGAAGAACAAGAAGAAAAACAGTGGATACATCCTATATGTGCATCTAGAGAACAAGAAGGAGAATATTTCACATTGTTTCCTCATTTGAAGAGAGATGATAAAAAGTTTTTTCAATATTTCTGCATGAGTTACGACAAATTTGTTGAACTGCTATCAATTGTGGAACCAGTTATATGCAAGCAAAATACTAATTATCGTAAATGTATATCTGCAGAGGAATGACTGGCTGTGACTCTCAGGTAAAATATAATTTGATATTCGCAATATACAGGGTGTCCCACAAAAAAAAAGAGGCCCAAACTTTGATAGACAAAAGCTGTATTCAAAAAATTATATTTACAGAACCGAATTACATGCAATAGATTGAAAGTTATATCAATTCAAAGTTCGGGCCTCTTTTTTATGGGACAACCTGTATGTGTTTTAAGTCATGCATATTTTTACTTGTGTACATATAAATTTATGTAAAACTAATCAACTTCAGTTAAATTGTTGAAGGGAACAAAAACATCTTTCAAAACAAAATTTCCTTGCTCATTATAGAAATACTGAGGTTACTAATGTTCTACAATTCTAAGAGATCAGTCATGTTTGGTTCATTCGGCATAGGAGTAAAACATGGCGGATTTGAAGGATTGTCTGAGGAAGGCATAGAAGTGAAAGGACAGCAATGGGAAGGCATAGAAGTTGGAGGATAGTATGGGGAAGGCATAGAGCGTTCTGAAGTGGAAGGATAGCAATGGGAAGGCATAGAAGTTGCAGTATAGTATGGGGAAGGCGTAGAGCATTCTGAAATGGAAGGATAGCAATGGGAAGGCATAGAGCCAGCTGTAAAATTTTTCAATTCATATTCTGAAACTAAAGCTGAAATGCGAGATTTAATTTCAATTTGTAGAAGGGGTGAAAAGGTTCTGACGGTGTCTTCTACTCGTTTAAAGTAAGATGTTAAATGATCTTGTTTTGATTTCTTATTTTCAAAGTATGCTTTCAAAATTTCATGAGCGGAGGACCCTGTTTCATGGCTGGTCTTTGTTTTCTTTGCCAATGGGGTTCTAATTCGAGTTGCTATGTTTCCCGTCGAGGGCATTGCGAGTTCCTGACAAGAAAGCTGATCTTTTTCATGAACTGAAGAGCTTTCTAATTCCATTGTGCTTTCATTTAATGAAGACTCTTTTTCAACCATCCAAAATGAGGCATTAAGAATAGCCCTGGGAGCCCTGAAATGGATGAAGGTGGACAATTTAAGGAGTGAAGCACAGGTACCTCTGCTTACACAAAGAATAAACATTGTGATCATCAACCTCCTTATCAAGACAACCATCAGAGGCCAATCAGATCACCTACACACACTTCTCCACAACCACCGTGAGCAGGGGAACCAAGGCAGGTGGTTTAAACGGGTGGTGGAAGCCCTTGACTGCTCTGGGATCACCTGGGAGACATTAATCGCCGCTGCCATTACTGCCGAGGCTCAGTGCGCCCCCGTGAGAAACGACATGCATCACCACCATCATCAACACACCACGGAAAAAGAAAACCCTGTGTGCACTGGCAGAACTAGAACAAGAAGGGCTCTATAACATGAGCACCGCCCAGGGGCACACATTGCCACATATTTCACTAACGGATCCACTGATCCGGTGACAGGGCGGTCTGGGGAGGCATATGTATGCAAGACCAACAATGAGTGCTCGGCAGTCTGCCACCACCACCACCGCCTCTGCTCGAACAACTGACTTCTCCTCCTCCACACAAACTGAATTAGCGGCAATAGCAATGGCACTTGAACACGCCTACACCTACCACTGCCAGAATGCATTTATTGCCACTGACTCCATCCTGCTTGTTGATCGCTGCAATGGCAGTTATGGAGTCAGTGGCAATAAATGCATTCTGGCAGTGGTAGGTGTAGGCGTGTTCAAGTGCCATTGCTATTGCCGCTAATTCGGTTTGTGTGGAGGAGGAGAAGTCAGTTGTTCGAGCAGAGGCAGTGGTGGTGGTGGCAGACTGCCGAGCACTCATTGTTGGTCTTGC